>NW_024749490.1:0-11840 GCF_018991925.1 Homarus americanus | reverse complement strand
AGTGTGTGAGGTGCACCTTGGAGTGTCTGAGGTGTACCTGGGAGTGTCTGAGGTACCTGGCAGTTTCTGAGGTGCACCTGGCAGTGTGTGAGGTGTACCTGTCAGTGTCAAAGTGGTACCTGGGAGTGTCAAAGGAGGACCTGGGAGTGTTAGAGGTGTATCAGGAGTGACAGAGGAGAACCTAGGGAGTGTCAGGAGGTGTACCAGGTAATGTCAGTGAAGTACCAGGGAGGTCAAAGGTGTACTATGAGGTCAGAGGTGTACCTGGAAGTGTCAAAGGTGTACCTGGGAATGTCAGAGGTGTACCTGGGAGTGTCGGTGGTGTACTCTGGGATTGTGAGAAGTGTACCTGGGAGGCCAGGAGTACCTAGAAGTGTCAGAGGTGTACCTGGGAGCAGCCAGAGGTACCTTGGAGTGTCAGAGGTGTACCTGGGAGTGTCAGAGGTGTACCCGGAGTGTCGGAGGTAAAATTGGGAGTGTGGAGAAGTGTACCTGGGGAGTGTCGGAGGTGTTCCTGGAGTGTCGGAGGTGTACCTAGCAGTGTCAGTGTGTACTCTGGGAGTGTGAGAGGTGTACCACGGTGTACCTGGGAGGGAGAGGTGTACCACGGAATGTCAGTGGAGTCCCTGGGAGTGTCAAGGGCCTGGGAGTGTCAGGAGGTACCTGGGAGTGTCAGAGGTGCACCTGGAGTGTCAGGAGGTGAACCTGGGAGTGTCGGAGGTGTACCTGGGAGTGTAAGAAGTGTACCTGGGAGGTCGGAGGTGTACCTGGGAGTATCAGAGGTGTACCTGGGAGTGCAGAGGTACCTGGGAGTGTCAGAGGTGTACCTGGGAGTGTCAGAGGTACCAAGGAGGTCAGAGTAAAGTGTCAGAGGTGTGCATGGGAGTTTCAGCGGTACCTGGGAGTGTCGGAGGTGTACCTGGGTGGGAGAAGTGCCTGGGAGGTCGGAGGTACCTGGGAGGTCGGAGGTGTACCTGGGAGTGTCAGTGCACGGGAGTGTCAGAACGGTGCTGGGTGGTGGCAACCTGGGAGTGTCTGAGATGTACCTGGGAGATGCCTAGAGTGTCAAGAATTTGGGAATGTCAGAGGTGCACCTGGGACTGACTGAGGTGACCTGGGAGTGTGCGGTGTACCTGGCAATGTCTGATGTGTACCTGGCAGTGTCTGAGGCCTGGCAGTGTCTGTGCACATGGGAGGCCACTCAGAGGATGCAACAGAGGACAGAGAGCACGTAGGAGCGATGTGTACCTGGGAGTGTGAGAAGTGTACCTGGGAGTGTCTGGGGTGCACTGGGAGTCAGAGGTGTACCAGGAATGTCAGAGTACTTGAGAGTGTCAGAGGTGCTAAATGTTGAAATGTGGAGGTTGGGAGGCCTGGGAGGGAGGTGTACCTGGGAGTGTCGGAGGTGTACCTGGGGAGGAGAAGTGTACCTGGGAGTGTCGGAGGTGTACCAGATGTCGAGGTGTACCATAATGTCAGTGTATACCAGGGAGTGTCAAAGGTGCAATTATGGAGTGTGTACCTGAAGGTCAGATTGTACCTGGGAGTGCCTGAGGTGTACCTGAGTGTCGGAGGTGTACTGATTGTGAGAGATGCATACCTGGGAGTGTCTGGGGTGTACCTGGGAGGCTGAGAGGTGTACCTGGGAGGTCAGGGGTACCAGGAGTGGAATACCTGGGAGGCTGGGGGAGTACCTGGGAGATCAGAGGTGTACCTGGGAGGTGGGAGGTGGTGTACCTGGGAGGTTTGAGGTATCAGGAGTGACAGAGAGCACGAGAGTGTCAGAGGTGTACCTAGGAGGGAGAGAAGGTACCTGGGAGTGTCTGGGGAGTACCTGGGAGTGTCAGAGGTGTACCTGGGAGTGTCAGGGGTGCACCAGGAGTGTCAGTGGAGTACCTGGAAGTGTCAGAGGTGTACCTGGGAGTGTCAGAGGTGTACCTGAGAGTGTCAGAGGTGTACCTGGGAGTGTAAGAAGTGTAACTGGGAGAGTCTGGAGTGTCCCTGGGAGTGTGAGAGGTGTACCTGGGAGTGTAAGAAGTGTAACTGGGAGTGTCTGGGGTGTACCTGGGAGTGTGAGAGGTGTACCTCGGAGTGTCGGAGGTGTACCTGGGAGTGTCAGAGGTGTACCTGTGATTGTCGGAGGTGTACCTGGGAGTGTAAGAAGTATACCTGGGAGTGTCGGAGGTGTTCCTGGGAGTGTCGGAGGTGTACCTGGAAGTGTCGGAGGTGTACTTGGGAGTGTCAGAGGTGTAACTGGGAGTGTCAGCAGTGTACCTGGGAGTGTCAGGTGTAACTGGGATATTCTGGGTGTACCTGGAGTGTCAGAGGTGTACCTGGGAGTGTCGGAGGTGTACCTGGGAGTGACAGAGGTGTACCGGATTGTCGGAGGTACCTGGGAGTGTAAAAAGGTACCTGGGAGTGTCGGAGGTGTACCTGGGAGGTCGGAGGTGTACCTGGGAGTGTCGAGGTAATTTGGAGTGTCAGAGGTGTACCTGGGAGGTCAGCGGTGTACCTGGGAGTGTCTGAGGTGTGCCTGGGAGTATCAGACAGATTCAATCTGGGGTGCCTGGAAGGCGTGTCTGAGGTGTGCCTGGCGGTGTCTGAGGTGTGCCTGGCGGTGTGTGAGGGGTGTGCCTGTCAGTGTCGGCGGTGTACCTGGGGTGTCGGCACGGAGGGACCTGGGAGTGTTGGGGTGTGTCAGGGGGGTGACAGAGGGGTACCTGGGGTGTCAGAGGTGTACCAGGTAATGTCAGTGAAGTACCAGGAAGTGTCCAAAGGTGTGTGCCTGCAGAGTGTCAGAGGTGTGCCTGGGAAGTGTCAGAGACACCTGGGGTGTCAGGTGTGCCTGGGGTGTCAGTGGTGTGCTTGGGATTGTGAGAAGTGTGCCTGGGAGTGTCAGTGGGTACCTAGAGTGTCAGAGGTGTACCTGGGGAATTAACAGAGGTGTGCCTTGGAGTGTCAGAGGTGTGCCTGGAGTGTCAGGGTGTGCCTCAGGTGTCTGGAGTGTGCCTGGGGAGTGTGAGAGATGTGCCTGGGGAGTGTCGGAGGTGTTCCTGGGGAGTGTCAGGTGTACCCTAGCAGTGTCAGCGGTGTGCCTGGCAGTGTGAGAGGTGTGCCACGCGGAATGTCAGTGGGTACCTGGGGAGTGTCAAGGTGTGCACAGGGGTGTCCAGAGGTGTGCAAGTGTCAGAGGTGTACCTGGGGAGTGTCAGAGTGAACTTGCAGTGTCGGAGGTGTGCCTGGGGTGTGAAGTGTGCCTGGGGTGTCTGGGGTGTGCCTGGGTGTAAGAGTGTGCCTGGAGCTGTCGGAGGTGTGCCTGGGTGTCAGAGGTGTGCCCCTGGGGTGTCAGAGGTGTGCCACACCAAGTGTCAGAGGTGTGCCTGGGGTGTCAGAGGTGTGCCAAGGGTGTCCAGGGGTGTGCCTGGGGAGTGTCAGGGAGGTGTGTTGGTAGTGTCAGCGGTGTGCCTGGGGTGTCAGGTGTGCCTGGGTGTGAGAGTGTACCTGGGGAGTGTCAGGTGCCTGGGGAGTGTCCGGGTGTGCCTGGGGAGTGTCAGAGGTGTGCTTGGGGAGTGTCCAGAGGTGTGCCTGGGGTGTCAGTGGTGTACCTGGGGTGTCTGGATGTGCCTGGGGTGTCAGAGTTGTGCCTAGGGTGTCAAGGGTGCACTTGGGGAATGTCAAAGTGCACCTTGGGTGACTGAGGTGGACCTGGGGAGTGTGTCGGTGTGCCTGGCAGTGTCTGATGTGTGCCTGTGGCAGTGTCTGAGGTGTGCCTGGCAGTGTCTGCGGTGTGTACATGGGGTGTCAGCGGTGTGCCTGGGGTGTTGGGCGTGTATCAGGGAGGGACAGAGGGGTACGTAGGAGTGTCAGATGTGTACCTGGGAGTGTGAGAAGTGTACCTGGGAGTGTGTCTGGGGATTGTTCCTGGGAGTGTCAGAGGTGTGCCTGGGGTGTCAGAGGTGTACCTAAGGAGTGTCAAGGTGTGCCAGGGAATGTCAATGGAGTACCTGGGAGTGTCAGAGGGTGTACCTGGGAGTGTGAGTGGTGTACCTGGGGAGTGTCAGAGGGTGGACCTGGGAGTGTCAGAGAAATGTGTGCCTGGGGAGTGTCAGGGTGTACCTGGGGAGTGCAGGAGGTGTGCACAGAGTCTGGGGTGCCTGGGATTGTCAGAGGTGTGCAGCGGTGTCCCAGGTGTGCCTGGGAGTGTCTGGGGTGTGCCTGGGGTGTCAGGGGTGTGTCTGGGATTGTGGGACGTGTGTCTGGGGTGTCAGAGGGTGTGCAGAATGTCAGTGGAGTGCTTGAGGTGTCAGAGGTGTGCCGAGTGTCAGAGGTGTACCTGGGAATGTCAGAGGTGTACCTTGGAGTGTCAGTGTGCCTGGGGTGGCAGAGGTGTGCCTGAGTGTCGGAGGTGTACCTGAGTGTGAGAATGTGCCGAGTGTCGGAGGTGTGCCGTGTCAGAGGTGTACCAGGTAATGTCAGTGGAGTGCCAGGGTGTCAAAGGTGTGCCTGGAGTGTCAGATGTGTGTGGAAGTGTCAGATTTGTGCCTGGGAGTGTCAGAGGTGTACCTGGGGAGTGTCGAAGGTGTACTTGGGATTGTGAGGTGTACCTGGGAGTGTCTGGGGTGTACCTGGGAGTGTCAGAGGTGTAACTGGGAGTGTCAGGGGTGTACCAGGGGTGTCAGTGGAGTACCTGGGGGTGTCAGTGGGTACCTGGAGTGTCAGAGGTGTGCCTGGGAGGTCAGGATGTACCTGGGGTGTCAGCGGTGTGGCTGGGAGTGTTAGAGGTGTATCAGGGGTGATAGAGGTACCTGGGTGTCAGATGTGTACCTGGGGTGTGAGAAGTGTGCCTGGGGTGGCTGTGGTGTGCAGGTGTCAGTGGGTACCTGGGGAGTGTCAGGGGTGAACCTGGGAGTGTCAGAGGTGTACCTGGGAGTGTCAGAGGTGTATCTGGGAGTGTCGGACGTGTACCTGGGAGTGTCTGAGGAGTACCTGGGAGTGTCAGAGTTGTGCCTAGGAGTGTCAGAGGTGCACTTGGGAGTGTCAGAGGTGCACCTTGGAGTGTCTGAGGTGTACCTGTGAGTGTCTGAGGTGTACCTGGCTGTGTCTGAGGTGTACCTGACAGTGTCTGAGGTGTAACTGGCAGTGTCAGCGGTGTGCCTGGGAGTGTCAGCGGTGCACCTGGGAGAGTTAGAGGTGTATCAGGGAGTGACAGAGATGAACCTGGGAGTGTCAGAGGTGTATCTGGGAGTGTCGGACGTGCACCTGGGAGTGTTAGAGGTGTACCTGGGAGTGTCAGAGGTATACCTCGGAGTGTCAGAGGTGTACCTGGGAGTGTCAGAGGTGTATCTGGGAGTGTTGGACGTGCACCTAGGAGTGTCAGACGTGTACCTGGGAGTGTCAGAGGTGTACCTCGGAGTGTCAGAGGTGTACCTGGGAGTGTCAGAGGTGTACCTGGAAATTGAGGTGTATCTGGGGAGTGTCAGAGATGAACCTGGGGTGTCAGAGGTGTCTGGGAGTGTGGACGTGCACCTGGGGTGTTAAGTGTACTGAGTTGTCAGTGGAGTACTTGGGGAGTGTCAGAGGTGTACCTGGGAGTGTCAGAGGTGTACCTTGGAGTGTCAGAGGTGTACCTGGGAGTGTCAGAGGTGTACCTGGGAGTGTCGGAGGTGTACCTGGGAATATTGGAGGTGTACCTGGGAATATCGGAGGTGTACCTGGGAGTGTCAGAGGTGTATCAAGGAATGTTGGAGGTGTACCTGGGAGTGTGAGGAGTGTACCTGGGAGTGTCTGAGGTGTCCCTGGGAGTGTCAGAGGACTACCAGAGAATGTCAGTGGAGTACCTAGGAGTGTCAGAGGTGTACCAGGGAATATCAGTGGAGTACCTGGGAGTGTCAGAGGTGTACCTGGGAGTATAGAGAGGTGTACCTGGGAGTGTTAGAGGTGTACTAGGGATTGTCAGTGGAGTACTTGGGAGTGTCGGAGGTGTAATTGGGAATGTCAGAGGTGTTCCAGGGGGTGTCAGAGGAGTACCTGGGAGTCTTAAAGGTGTACCTGGGAGTATCGGAGGTGTACCTGGGAATATTGGAGGTGTACCTGGGAATATCGGAGGTGTACCTGGGAGTGTCAGAGGTGTACCAAGGAGTGTTGGAGGTGTACCTGGGAGTGTCACAGGAGTACCTGAGATTGTTAGAGGTGTACCTGGCAGTGTCAGAGGTGTACCTGGGAGTGTCAGAGATGTACCTGGGAGTGTCAGAGGTGTATCTGGGAGTGTCTGACGTGCACCTGGGAGTGTTAGAGGTGTACCAGGGATTGTCAGTGGAGTACTTGGGAGTGTCAGAGGTGTACCTGGGAGTGTCAGAGGTGTACCTTGGAGTGTCAGAGGTGTACCTGGGAGTGTCAGGGGGTGTGCCTTGGGCAATAGGAGGTGTACCTGGGTGTGAGAAGTGTACCTGGGGTGTCCGGAGGTGTGCCTGGGGTGTGGAGGTGTGCCTGGCAGTGTCAGCGGTGTACCTGGGAGTGTCATAGGTGTGCCCAGGAATGTCAGTGGAGTACCTGGGGTGTTAAAGGTGTGCCTGGAGTGTCAGAGGTGTGCCTGGGAGTGTCCAGAAGTGTGCCTGGGGTGTAAGTGTAACTGGGGGTTTCTGGGTGTGCCTGGGAGTGTCAGAGGGTGTGCACCTAGGGAATTAATGGGAGGTGTGCCTGGGAGTGTCGAAGGTGTACCTGCGATTGTCGGAGGTGTGCCTGGGGTGTAAGTGTGCCTGGGGTGTCGGAGGTGTACCTGGGGAGTGTCAGAGTGTACCTGGAGTGTCGGAGGTGTACTTTAGGAGTGTCAGAGGTGTACCAGGGAGTGTCAGTGGAGTACCTGGGAGTGTCCCAGAGGTGTGCTTAGGAGTGTCAGAGGTGTATCTGGGGAGTGTCGGACGTGTCGTGGGAGTGTCAGAGGTGTACCAGGGAATGTCAGTGGAGTACCTGGGAGTGTCGGAGGCGGACCTGGGAGTGTCAGAGGTGTACCTGGGAGTATCAGAGGTGTTCCTGGGAGTGTCAGAGGTGTACCTGGCAGTGTCAGGGGTGTACCAGGGAGTGTCAATGGAGTACCTGGGAGTGTCAGAGGTGTACCTGGGAGTCTCGGAGGTGTACATGGAGTGTCAGAGATGTACCTGGCAGTGTCAGCGGTGTACCTAGGAGTGTCAGAGGTGTGCCTGGGAGTGTCTGAGGTGTTCCTGGGAATGTCTGAGTTGTACCTGGGAGTGTCTCAGGTGTACCTGGGAGTGTCTGAGGTGTACCTAGAAGTGTCAGAGAAGTACCAGGGAGTGTCACAGGAGTACCTGGGAGTGTGAGAGGTGTACCTGCGAGTGTGAGAGGTGTACCTAGAAGTGTCTGAGGTGTACCAGGGAGTGTCAGAGGTGTGCCTAGGGTCTGAGGGTGTGTGCCTGGGGAGTGTCTGGGGTGTACCTGGGGTGTGGGGTGTGCATGGGGTGTCTGGGGGTGTACCTTGGGTGTCAGGGTGTGCCTGGGGTGTCAGGGGTATACCAGGGGTGTCAGTGAAATGCCTTGGAGTCTCAAGGTGTGTACCTGGGAGTGTCAGAGGTGTACCTGCAGTTGTCAGAGGGTGTACCTGGGAGTGTCAGGGGTGTGCCTGGGAGTGTCAGAGATGTACCTGGAAGTGTAAGTGGTGTGTGGCAGGGTGTGGACGTGTGCCTAGGAGTGTCAAGTGTGCCAGGGAATGTCCAGTGGGGTACCTGTAAGTGTGTCAGGAGTGTGCCTGGGGTATCAGGAGGTGTGCCTGGGAGTGTTGAGGTGTACCTGAGGTGTCAGGGGGGTGTGACACTGGGGTGTCGGAGGTGTAATTAGGAATGTCAGAGGTGTGCCAGGAAGTGTTGGTGGAGTACCTGGGAGTCTGAAGGTGTGCCTGGGGAGTGTCAGGAGGTGTACCTGGGGTGTCTGGGATTACCTGGGATGGCCAGGGGTGTGCCTGGCAATGTCAGAGTGTACCTGGGAGTGTCGGAGGTGTGCCACCAGAGTGTCACAGGATTGCTTGGGATTGTGAGAGGTGTGCCTGGCAGTGTCAGAGGTGTTGCCTGAGGTGTCAGGAGATGTGCCTGGGGAGTGTCAAAGATGTATCTGGGGTGGCGGACATCCACCTGCAAAGTGTCAGAGGGTGGCACAGGGGAATGTCAGTGGCGTGCTTGGGGTGTCAGAGGGGGTACCTGGGAGTGTCAGGGTGTGCCTGGGACTGTGTAGAGTGTACCTGGGGTGTACAGGGTGTCCCTGGGGGTGTGTCTGGGGTGTGCCTCAGGTGTTTGGGGAGGTGTGCCTGGGAGTGTCAAGGTGTGTGCCTGGGTGTCAGCAGTGTACCTGGAATGTCAGCGTGTACAGGAGTGTTAGAGGTGTATCAGGGAGTGAGAGAGGAGTACCTAGGAGTGTCAGAGGTGTACCTGGGGTGTCAGAGGTGTACCTGGGAGTATCGGAGGTGTACCTGGGAGTGTCAGAGGTGTACCTGGGTTGTCCAGAGGCGTGCCTGGGGTTTCTGGGGTGTTCCTGGGGAGTGTCTGGGGTGTTACCTGGGAGTGTCTGGTGTACCTGGGGTTTCAGAACTAAGCCTGGGAGTTTCAGAGATGTACCTGGGAGTGTCAGGGGTGTGCCAGGGAGTGTCAGTGGGTACCTGGGGTGTCAGAGATGTGCCTGGGGGTGTCAGGAGTGTACATGGAGTGTCAGAGGGTGTGCCTGTAGTGTCAGCGGTGTACCCTGGGAGTGTCAGGAGGTGTGCCACAGGGAGTGTGAAGTGTAACTGGGGTGTCAGTGTACCTGCAGAAATTAATGAAGTGTACCTGGGGGTGTCAGATGTGTGCCTAGGGTGTCGGAGGTGTGCCTGCCGAGTGTGAGAAGTGTGCATGGGGAGTGTCTGGGGTGTTCTGGGGTGTCTGGGGGTGTGCCTGGGGTGTCTGGGGTGTGCCTGGGGGTGTCAGAGGTGTACCTGGGGGTGTCAGAGTGTACCTGGGGTGTCAAGAGTGTATCTGGGAGTGTCAGAGGTGTGCCTGGGAGTGTCGGAGGTGTGCAGGGGTGTGGGGGTGTGCATGGGGTGTCTGGGGTGTGCCTGGGGAGTGTCAGGGTGTGCCTGGGGAGTGTCGGAGGTGTGCTTGGGGAGTGTCAGAGGTGTACCTGTGAATGTCAGGTGTGCCTGGCAGTGTCGGCGGTGTACCCTAGGGAGTGTCTGAGTGTGCCTGGGGAGTGTCAGAGGTGTGCCTGGGAGTGTCAGAGGTGCACTTGGGGTGGCTGGTGCACCTTGGAGTGTCTGGTGTGCCTGGGGGGTGTCTGCTGGGTGTGCCATGGTCTGGGGTATGCCTGGCAGTGTCTGGGGTGTGCCTGGCAGTGTCAGCAGTGGACCTGGGAGTGTCACCAGTGTAACCTGGAGTGTTAGAATTGTAACAGGAATTACAGAGGTATCTAGGAGTGTCAGAGGTGTGCCCTGGCAGTGTGAGAAGTGTGCCTGGGAATGTCTGGGGTGTGCCTGGGGAGTGTCAGAGGTGTGCCTAGGGTGTCAGGGGTGTTCCTGGGAGTGTCAGAGGTGTGCTGGGGAATCAGAGGTGTGCACCTTGGAGTGTCAGAGGGGTGTGCCTGGGGAGTGTCAGAGGTGTACCTTGGAGTGTCAGAGGTGTAACTGAGAGTGTGAGAAGTGTGCCTGGTGTCGAGAAAGGTGTTCCTGGGGTGTCGAGAACAGCCACCTGGCATTATCAGGGAATGTACCTAGGGTGTCAGGAGGGTGTACCAGGGAATGTCAGTGGAGTGCCTGGGGTGTCCAAGGTGTGCCCTCCAGGTGTCGGGGGTGTGCCTAGGAGTGTGGGGTGTGCCTGCGAGTGTGGGGAGGGGTGCCCAGGGGTGTCGGAGGTGTGCCTGGGGGGTGTGGGGGATGTGCCTGGGGAATGTGGGGCGTACTATAGGGGGCGTCAGAGGTGTGCTGAGGTGTGTCAGGTGTGCCTAGGCGTGTCCAAGGGTGTGCCTGGGGTGTCGGAGGTGTACACAGGGAGTGTCAGAGTGTGCCTGGGGTCATCGGAGGTGTGCCTGGGGTGTCAGAAGTGTGCTTGGGAATGTCAGAGGGTGTGCCACCAGAGTGTCCAGCGGTGTGCAGAATTGTCTGTGGTGTCCCTGGGGTGTTCAGAGGTGTGCCTGGGGTGTAAGATGTGCACTTAGGAATGTCAGGTGCACCTTGGGTGTCTGAGGTGTGTGGCAGTGTCTGAAAGTGTACCTGCCAGTGTCTGAGGTGTGCCTGGCAGTGTCTGTGTACCTGGGGAGTGTCAGCGGTGTGCCTGGGGAGTGTTAGAGGTGTATCAAGGAGTGACAGAGGGTACCTGGGGTGTCAGAGGTGTGCCTGGGAATGTAGAGGTGTGCCTGGGGTGTCAGAGATGTGCCTGGGGTGTCAGGGAGGTGTACCAGGGGTGTCAGTGGGTACCTGGGAGTGTGGGGAACATGCTTGGGGAGTGTCCAGAAGTGTGTCTGCAGGAGTGTGGGGTGTGTGTCACCAGAATTGTGAGGTGTGCCAGTGAATGTCACATTGGAGTACTGGGAGTGTCAGGCCGGACCTGGGGTGTCAAGTTGTACCTGGGTTATCAGAGGTGTACCTGGGAGTGTCAGAGGTGTGCCTGGTGTCAGGGGTGTGTACCCACAGGGGTATCAGTTACCTAGGGTATCAGAGGTGTACCTGGGAGTCTCGGAATTGTTACATGGAGTGTCAGAGGTGTACCTGACAGTGTCGGCAGTGTACCTGGGGAGTGTCAGAGGGTGTGCAGGTGTCTGGGGGTGTTCCTGGGAGTGTCTGGGGAATTGTGCCTGGGGTGTCTGGGGTGTACTGCAAGTGTCTGAGGTGTGCCTAGAAGTGTCAAAGAAGTGCCAGGGGAGTGTCACAGGGGTGCCTAGGGTGTGAGAGGTGTACCTGGGGTGTGAGAGGGTGCCTGGGAGGGGTCAGGGGAGAGCAAGAATTGAAAGGTGTACCACCAAGTGTCAAGGTGTACCCAGGGAGAGTCTGAGGGGTGGCACCTGGGGAACAGCAAAGTGTGCAGGGGTGTCAGGAATACTTGGGTGTCAGAGGTGTACCTGGGGAGTGTCAGGGGTGTGCCTGGGAGTGTCTGGGGTGTGCCTGGGGGTGTCTGAGAGGTGTACCTGGGAGGGGTCAGGGAGGGCAGGGGTGAAAGGGTGTGCCTGGGGAGTGTCAAAGGTGTGCCAGGGAGAGGTCTGAGGTGTGCCTGGGGAGTCTCAGGGTGTGCCAGGGAGTGTCAGAGGAATGCTAAGGTCTCAGAGGTGTGCCACTACTGGGAGGAGTATCAGAGGTTTGTACGTAGGTGTATCGGAGGTTTTACCTGGGAGTGTCAGGTTGTACCTGGGGAGTGTCAGGAGGCGGACACCAGGAGTGTTGAGAAGGTGTACCTGGGGTATCAGAAGAGATTGTACGTGGGAGAGTCAGAGAGGTGTGCCTGAATGTCTGGGGGTATACCAGGGAGTGTCAGTGCCTGGGGTCTCAAGGTGTACAGAATTGTCAATGCCTGGGGAATATCGAGTGTGCCTGGGAATATCGGAGGTGTACCTGGGTGTCAGAGGTGTACATGGGAGTGTCAGAGATGGCACAGGAGTGTCAGAGGTGTGCCTGGGGAGTGTCGGGAGGTGGCACCTGGGAGAGTCTGGGGGTGCCTGGATTGTCAGAGGTGTGCCTGGCAGTGTCAGAGGTGTGCCTGGGGTGTCAGAGATGTGTGCCTAGGAGTGTCAGAGGTGTATCTGGGAGTGTCGGACGTGTATCTGGGGAGTGTCAGAGGTGTACCAGGGAATGTCAGTGGAGTACTTGGGATGTCAGAGGT
>NW_024749489.1:0-4791 GCF_018991925.1 Homarus americanus | reverse complement strand
GATAATCTACTTCCCAAAATTTGGGTAATATTTTCCGAAAATACGAAAATCTACTTTCCCAAAAGTCGATAATCTACTTTCCGAAAATTAGAAAAATCTATCTACTTTTCGGGGTAGATAACCAACTTTCCGAAAGTCGATATTTCCCATTTTTCTGATACAAATTTCCGTTTCTATGATAATCTATTTTCGGAAAGTTGGTTATCTAAGAAACTTTCGGAAAATAGATATTTCCCATTTTTATGATACAAATTTCCGTTTCCTATGATAATCTATTTTCAGCAAATTTGGTTATCTAACCAACTTTCCGGAAAGTCGATATTTCCATTTTTTATGATACAACTTCCCGTTTTCTATGATAATCTTTTCGGAAAGTTGGTTATCTACGAAACTTTCGCGGGAAAGTAGATATTTCCCATTTTTATGATACAAATTTCGTTTTTCTTGATAATCTATTTTCAGCATATTTGGTTTATCTAAGCTTTCCCGGAAAGAGTCGATATTTCCCATTTTTTATGATACAAATTTTCCGTTTTCTATGATAATTTATTTTCTGGAAAGTTGGTTATCTAAGAAACTTTCGTGAAGTAGATATTTCCCACTTTTATGATACATATTTCCCGTTTTCTATGATAATCTATTTTCGGCAAATTTGGTTATCTAACCAACTTTCCGGAAAGTAGATATTTCCCATTTTTATGATACAAATTCCCGTTTTCTATGATAATCTACTTCCCAAAATTAGGTAATATTTCCCCGAAAATACGAAAATCTACTTTAACAAAGTCGATAATCTACTTTCCGAAATTAGAAAATCTATCTGCTTTCGGGGAAGTATATAATAACTTTCCCGGAAAGTAGATATTCCCATTTTTTATGATACAAATTTCTGTTTTCTATGATAATCTATTTTCCGGGAGTTGGTTTTCTAAAACTTTCATGAAAGTGGATATTTCCCATTTTTTTATGATACAAATTTCCCGTTTTCTGTGATAATCTATTTTCGGGAAAGTTGGTTATCTAAAACTTTCGCGTAAAGTAGATATTTCCCATGATACAAATTTCCCGTTTTCTATGATAATCTGTTTTCGGCAAATTTGGTTATCTAACCAACTTTCCCGGAAAGTAGATATTTCCATTTTTATGATACAAATTTCCCGTTTTCTGTGATAATCTACTTCCCAAAAATTGGTATATTTCTGAAAATACGAAAATCTACTTTCAAATTCGATAATCTACTTTCGAAAATTAGAAAATTATCTACTTTTCGGGGAAGTAATAACACCTGGAAAGTAGATATTTCTATTTTTTATGATACAAATTTCTCGTTTTCTATTGATAATCTATTTTTCGGGAAAGTTGGTTATTAACCAACTTTCGGAAAGTCGATATTTCCCATGATACAAATTTCCCGTTTTCTATGATAATCTATTTTCGGGAAAGTTGGTTATCTAACCAACTTTCGCGGAAAGTGAGATTTTCCCATTTTTTATGATACAAATTTCGTTTTCTATGATAATCTATTTTTCGGCAAATTTGGTTATCTAATAACTTTCGAAAAGTCGATATTTCCATTTTTTTAGTACAAACTTCCGGTTTTTCTATGATAATCTTTTTTCGGGAAAGTTGGTTATCTAAGAAACTTTTCGCGGAAAGTAGATATTTCCCATTTTTATGATACAAATTTCCCGTTTTCATGATAATCTATTTCGGAATTTGGTTATCTAACCAACTTTCCGGAAGGTCGATATTCCATTTTTATGATACAAATTTCCGTTTTCTATGATAATCTTTTTTCGGGAAAGTTGGTTATCTAAAACTTTCGCGGAAAGTAAGATATTTCCATTTTTTTATGATACAAATTTCCCGTTTTCTATGATAATCTATTTTCCTTAGTTGGTTCTAATAACTTTCGTGGAAAGTAGATATTTCCACTTTTTTATGATACATATTTCCGTTTCTATGATAATCTTATTTTCGGCAAATTTGGTTATCTAACCAACTTTCCGGAAGATCGATATTTCCCATTTTTTATGATACAAATTTCGTTTCTATGATAATCTATTTTCGGGAAGTTGGTTATCTTAAGCTTTCGCGTAAAGTAGATATTTCCCATTTTTATGATACAAATTTCCCGTTTTCTATGATAATCTATTTTCGGCAAATTGGTTTATCTAATCAACTTTCCCGGAAAGTAGATATTTCCCATTTTTATGATACAAATTTCCGTTTTCTATGATAATCTACTTCCCAAAATTAGGTAATATTTCCGAAAATATGAAAATCTACTTTCCCAAAGTCGATAATCTACTTTCGAAAATTAAATCTATCTACTTTTCGGGAAGTGATATCTTTCCCGGAAAGTAGATATTTCCCATTTTTTATGATACAAATTTCTCGTTTTTCTATGATAATCTATTTTTCGGGAAAGTTGGTTATCTAACCAACTTTCCCGGAAAGTCGTATTTCCCATTTTTATGATACAAATTTCCCGTTTTCTATGATAATCTATTTTCGGGAAAGTTGGTTTTCTAACCAACTTTCGCGGAAAGTAGATATTTCCCATTTTATGATACAAATTTCCCGTTTCTATGATAATCTATTTTCAGCAATTGGTTTATCTAATCAACTTTCGAAAAGTCGATATTTCCATTTTTTATGATACAAACTTCCCGTTTTCTATGATAATCTTTTTTTCGGAAAGTTGGTTATCTAGAAACTTTCGTGGAAAGTAGATATTTCCCATTTTTATGATACCGTTCTGATCTATTTTCGGATTAAGTTTATCTCTCAACTTTCGCGGAAATAAGATATTCCCAATTTTATGGTCAAATTTCCCATTTTTCTATGATAATCTATTTTCGGCAAAATTTGGTTATCTAACTCAACTTTTCCCGAAAAGTCGATATTTCCATTTTTTATGATACAAATTCCGTTTTCTATGATAATCTTTTTCGGGAAAGTTGGTTATCTAGAAACTTTCACGAAGTAGATATTTCCCATTTTTATGATACAAATTTCCGTTTTTCTATGATAATCTATTTTCGGCAAATTTGGTTATCTAACCAACTTTCCTGGAAGAGTCGATATTCCCATTTTTTGATACAAATTTCCCGTTTTATGATAATCTTTTTCTGGAAAGTTGGTTATCTAGAAACTTTTCGCGGAAAGTAGATATTTCCATTTTTTATGATACAAATTTCGTTTTCTATGATAATCTATTTCGGCAAATTGGTTATCTAGCTCAACTTTCGTGGAAAGTAAGATATTTCCCACTTTTTATGATACATGTTTCGTTTTTCTATGATAATCTATTTCGCAAACGTTTATCTAAACTTTCCCGGAGAAGTCGATATTCCATTTTTTATGATACAATTTCCGTTTTCTATGATAATCTATTTTCGGAAAGTTGGTTATCTAAAACTTTCGCGTAAAGTAGATATTTCCCATTTTTTATGATACAAATTTCCCGTTTTCTATGATAATCTATTTTCGGCAAAGTTGGTTATCTAACCAACTTTCCCGGAAAGTAGATATTTCCCATTTTTTATGATACAAATTTCCGTTTTCTGTGATAATCTACTTCCAAAATTAGGTAATATTTCCCGAAAATACGAAAATCTACTTTCCCAAAAATCGATAATCTACTTTCGAAAATTAGAAAATCTATCTACTTTTCGGGAAGTAGATAACAACTTTCGGAAAGTAGATATTCCATTTTTGATACATTTCCGTTTCTATGATAATCTATTTTGGGAAGTTTGGTTTATCTAACAACTTTCCCGGAAGTCTTCCCATTTTTATGATACAAATTTCCGTTTTCTATGATAATCTATTTTCGGGAAAGTTGTTTATCTAACCAACTTTCGCGGAAATTAATATTTCCCATTTTTTATGATACAAATTTCCCGTTTTCTATGATAATCTATTTTAAATTTGGTTTATCTAACCAACTTTCCGAAAGTCGATATTTCCCTTTTTTTATTCAAATTGTTTCTATTAATCTTTTTTTCGGAAAGTTGGTTTATCTAAAAACTTTCGCGGAAAGTGAATATTTCCCATTTTTATGATACAAATTTCCGTTTTCTATGATAATCTATTTTCGGCAAATTTGGTTATCTAACCAACTTTTGAAGGTAGATATTTCCCATTTTTTATGATACAAATTTCCGTTTTCTATGATAATCTTTTTTCTGGCAAATTTGGTTATCTAACAAACTTTCGCGGAAAGATATTTCCATTTTTATGATACAAATTCCGTTTTCTATGATAATCTACTTCCCAAAATTAGGTAATATTTCCCCGAAAATACGAAAATCTACTTTCCCAAAAGTCGATAATCTACTTTCCAAAATTAGAAAATCTATCTACTTTTCGGGAAGTAGATAACCAACTTTCGGAAAGTAGATATTTCCCCATATTTTATGATACAAATTTCTCGTTTTCTATGATAATCTATTTTCGGGAAATTTGGTTTATCAACCAACTTTCCCGGAAAGTAGATATTTCCCATTTTTTTGATACAAATTTCCCGTTTTCTATGATATTTCGAAAATACGAAAATCTACTTTCCCAAAAGTCGATATCTACTTTCCGAAAATTAAATCTATCTACTTTTCGGGGAAGTATATAACTCTAACTTTCGGAAAGTAGATATTTCCCATTTTTTATGATACAAATTTCTTGTTTCTATGATAATCTATTTTCGGGAAAGTTGGTTATCTAACCAACTTTCACGGAAAGTCGATATTTCCCATTTTTTATTGATACATATTTACCGTTTTCTATGAT
>NW_024749488.1:0-15995 GCF_018991925.1 Homarus americanus | reverse complement strand
TAATAAGGGCTTGTTGTGTGTTTATGGTGTTGTTCTGTATGTTTATGGTGTGTTCTTTGTCGGTAATAAGGGCTTGTTGTGTGTTTATGGTGTTGTTCTGTGTGTTTATGGTGTGTTCTTTGTCGGTAATAAGGGCTTGTTGTGTGTTTATGGTGTTGTTCTGTGTGTTTATGGTGTGTTCTTTGTCGGTAATAAGGGCTTGTTGTGTGTTTATGGTGTTGTTCTGTGTGTTTATGGTGTGTTCTTTGTCGGTAATAAGGGCTTGTTGTGTGTTTATGGTGTTGTGTTGAGTGTTTATGATGTGTTCTTTGTCGGTAATAAGGGCTTGTTGTGTGTTTATGGTGTTGTGTTGAGTGTTTATGATGTTGTTCTGTGTGTTTATGGTATTGTGTTGTGTGATTATGGTGTTGTTCTGTGTGTTTATGGTATTGTGTTGAGTGTTTATGGTGTTGTTCTGTGTGTTTATGGTATTGTGTTGTGTGATTATGGTGTTGTTGAGGTGTTGAATTATTTCCTGGTTCATAAAGAGCTGTTCAGTCTTTAGCTGGACGCCTGCCTCCAGGGTAACCACCTTGTGCTGGAGCTGCTTTACTTCTGTTGAATTATAATAATGTTAATAATCCTATATCGTCAAGGTACCATACGTTAATGTTGTCCTTTATATTAACAAAAATAGTTTATGAATTAACTAATATACTGTATGACTGTATGACGACTTATTATACACAGTAACCACCTTGTTCTGTGTGTATGACTGTATGACGACTTATTATACACAGTAACTACCTTGTTCTGTGTGTATGACTGTATGACGACTTATTATACACAGTAACTACGCTTCCGACTACTGTGTGTATGACTATATGACGAATAATTATACACAGTAATTAACTTGTTTATAATGTATGACTGTATGACTGACTTATTATACACAGTAACTACCTTGTTCTGTATGTATGACTGTATGACGACTTGGCTATACACAGTAACTACGCTGTTCTGTGTGTATGACTGTATGACGACTTATTATGCACAGTAACTACACTGTTCTGTGTGTATGACTGTATGACGACTTATTATACACAGTAATTAACTTGTTCTGTGTGTATGACTGTATGACGACTTATTATACACAGTAACTACCTTGTTCTGTGTGTATGACTGTATGACGAATAATTATACACAGTAATTAACTTGTTCTGTGTGTATGACTGTATGACGACTTATTATACACAGTAACTACCTTGTTCTGTGTGTATGACTGTATGACGACTTATTATACACAGTAATTAACTTGTTCTGTGTGTATGACTGTATGACGACTTATTTTACACAGTAACTACCTTGTTCTGTGTGTATGACTGTATGACGACTTATCATACACAGTAACTACCTTGTTCTGTGTGTATGACTGTATGACGACTTATTATACACAGTAAGTACCTTGTTCTGTGTGTATGACTGTATGACGACTTATTATACACAGTAACTACCTTGTTCTCTTAATGTGTATGACTGTATGACGACTTATTAGACACAGTAATTAACTTGTTCTGTGTGTATGACTGTATGACGACTTATTATACACAGTAACTACCTTGTTCTGTGTGTATGACTGTATGACGACTTATTATACACAGTAACTACCTTGTTCTGTGTGTATGACTGTATGACGAATAATTATACACAGTAATTAACTTGTTCTGTGTGTATGACTGTATGACGACTTATTATACACAGTAAGTACCTTGTTCTGTGTGTATGACTGTATGACGACTTATTATACACAGTAATTAACTTGTTCTGTGTGTATGACTGTATGACGACTTATTATACACAGTAACTACCTTGTTCTGTGTGTATGACTGTATGACGACTTATTATACACAGTAACTACCTTGCTTGTTCTGTATTAGCCTTGACTGTATATGACGAATAATTATACACAGTAATTAACTTGTTCTGTGTGTATGACTGTATGCCGACTTATTATACACAGTAACTAACTTGTTCTGTGTGTATGACTGTATGCCGACTTATTATACACAGTAATTAACTTGTTCTGTGTGTATGACTGTATGACGACTTATTATACACAGTAATTAACTTGTTCTGTGTGTATGACTGTATGACGACTTATTATACACAGTAACTACCTTGTTCTGTGTGTATGACTGTATGACGACTTATTAAACACAGTGACTAACTTGTTCAGTGTGTATGACTGTATGATGACTAATTATACACAGTGACTAGCTTGTTCTGTGTGTATGACTGTATGACGACTTATTATACACAGTGACTAACTTGTTATGTGTGTATGACTGTATGATGACTTATTATACACAGTTACTACCTTGTTCTGTGTGTATGACTGTATGACAGATAAGGTGTACACAGTAGTGCTTGTTCTGTGTGTATGACTATATGACGACTTATTATACACAGTAAGTATTGCTTGTTCTGTGTGTATGACTATGACGACTTATACAGTAATTGCTTATTTCTGTGTGTATGACTGTATATGACGACTTATTATACACAGTAACTACCTTTGTTCTCATGTGTATGGCCTATATGACGACTTATTATACACAGTAACTACCTTGTTCTGTGTGTGGAAGCTGTATGACGACTTATTATACGTGCTACCTTGTTCTGTGTGTATGACTGTATGACGACTTATTATACACAGTAACTACCTTGTTCTGTGTGTATGACTGTATGACGACTTATTATACACAGTAACTACCTTGTTCTGTGTGTATGACTGTATGACGACTTATTATACACAGAAATTAACTTGTTCTGTGTGTATGACTGTATGATGACTTATTATACACAGTAACTACCTTGTTCTGTGTGTATGACTGTATGACGACTTATTATACACAGTAATTAACTTGCTCTGTGTGTATGACTGTATGACGACTTATTATACACAGTAACTACCTCGTTCTGTGTGTATGACTGTATGACGACTTATTACACACAGTAACTACCTTGTTCTGTGTGTATGACTGTATGACGACTTATTATGCACAGTAACTACCTTATTCTGTGTGTATGACTGTATGACGACTTATTATACACAATAACTACCTTATCTGTGTGTATGACTGTATGACGACTTATTATACACAGTAACTAACTTGTTCTGTGTGTATAACTGTATGACGATTTATTATACACAGTAACTACCTTGTTCTGTGTGTATGACTGTATGACGACTTATTATACACAGTAACTACCTTGTTCTGTGTGTATGACTGTATGACGACTTATTATACACAGTAACTACCTTGTTCTGTGTGTATAACTGTATGACGACTTATTATACACAGTAACTACCTTGTTCAGTGTGTATGACTGTATGACGACTTATTATACACAGTAATTAACTTGTTCTGTGTGTATGACTGTATGACGACTTATTATACACAGTAACTAACTTGTTCTGTGTGTATGACTGTATGACGACTTAATAAACACGGTAACTAACTTGTTCTGTGTGTATGACTGTATGACGACTTATTAGACACAGTAACTACCTTGTTCTGTGTGTATGACTGTATGACGACTTATTATACACAGTAACTACCTTGTTCTGTGTGTATGACTGTATGACAACTTATTATACACAGTAACTAACTTGTTCTGTGTGTATGACTGTATGACGATTTATTAGACACAGTAACTACCTTGTTCTGTGTGTATAACTGTATGACGACACATTATACACAGTAACTACCTTGTTCTGCGTGTATGACTGTATGACGACATATTATACACAGTATTTACCTTTTTCTATGTGTATGACTGTATGCCGACTTATTATACAAAGTAACTACCTTGTTCTGTGTGTATGACTGTATGACGACTTATTATACACAGTAACTACCTTGTTCTGTGTGTATGACTGTATGACGACTTATTATACACAGTAACTACCTTGTTCTGTGTGTATGACTGTATGCCGACTTATTATACACAGTAACTACCTTGTTCTGTGTGTATGACTGTATGAAGACTTATTATACACAGTAACTACCTTGTTCTGTGTGTATGACTGTATGACGACTTATTATGCACAGTAACTACTTTGTTCTGTGTGTATGACTGTATGACGACTTATTATACACAGTAACTACCTTGTTCTGTGTGTATGACTGTATGACGACTTATTATACACAGTAACTACCTTGTTCTGTGTGTATGACTGTATGACGACTTATTATACACAGTAACTACCTTGTTCTGTGTGTATGACTGTATGACGACTTATTATACACAGTAACCACCTTGTTCTGTGTGTATGACTGTATGACGACTTATTATACACAGTAACTACCTTGTTCTGTGTGTATGACTGTATGACGCCTTATTATACACAGTAACTACCTTGTTCTGTGTGTATGACTGTATGCCGACTTATTATACACAGTAATTAACTTGTTCTGTGTGTATGACTGTATGACGACTTATTATACACAGTAACTACCTTGTTCTGTGTGTATGACTGTATGACGACTTATTATACACAGTAACTACCTTGTTCTGTGTGTATGACTGTATGCCGACTTATTATAAACAGTAATTAACTTGTTCTGTGTGTATGACTGTATGACGACTTATTATACACAGTAACTACCTTGTTCTGTGTGTATGACTGTATGACGACTTATTATACACAGTAACTACCTTGTTCTGTGTGTATGACTGTATGACGACTAATTATACACAGTAATTAACTTGTTCTGTGTGTATATTTTATGTGACTGACTTATTATACACAGTAACTACCTTGTTGTTCTGTGTGTGCTTATATTTCAATATGACGACTTATACACGAAATTAACTTGTTCTGTGTGTATGACTGTATGACTGACTTATTATACACAGTAACTTTACCTTCTGTTCTGTGTATGACTGTATGACTGACTTATTATACACAGTAAGTGCTTGTTCTGTGTGTATGACTGTATGACAGCTTAATATACAGTAACTTCTGTATTCTTTCAATGTGTATGACTGTATGACGACTTATTATACAAAGTAACTAACTTGTTCTGTGTGTATGACTGTATGACGACTTATTATACACAGTAACTAACTTGTTCTGTGTGTATGACTGTATGACGACTTATTATACACATTAACTACCTTTTTCTGTGTGTATGACTGTATACGACTTATTATACACGGTAACTAACTTGTTCTGTGTGTATGACTGAATGACGACTTATTATACACAGTAACTACCTTGTTCTGTGTGTATGACTGTAAACCGACTTTTTATACACAGTAACTACCTTGTTCTGTGTGTATGACTGTATGACGACTTATTATACACAGTAACTAGCTTGTTCTGTGTGTATGACTGTATGACGACTTATTATACACAGTAACTACCTTGTTCTGTCTGTATGACTGTATGACGACTTATTATACACAGTAACTACTTTGTTCTGTGTGTATGACTGTATGACGACTTATTATACACAGTAACTACCTTGTTCTGTGTGTATGACTGTATGACGACTTATTATACACAGTAGCTTCTACCTTGTTCTGTCTGTATGACTGTATGCCGACTTATACACACAGTAACTACCTTGTTCTGTGTGTATGACGATATGACGACTTATTATACACAGTAACTGCATGTTCTGTGTAAACCCTTATGACTATATGACGACTTATACACACAGTAACTTCTGGCGACTAGTATTGTATGACTGTATGACGACTTATTATACGCAAGTAACTACCTTGTTCTGTGTATGACTATATGACGACTTAACCACACAGTAGCTACAGCCACATTCTGTGTGTATGGCTTTAATATGACGACTTATTATACGGTAACTAGCATTTCTGTGTGTATGACTGTATGACGACTTATTATACACAGTAACTACCTTGTTCTGTGTGTATTACTGTATGACGACTTATTATACACAGTAACTACCTTGTTCTGTGTGTATGACTGTATGACGACTTATTATGCACAGTAACTACCTTGTTCTGTGTGTATGACTGTATGAGGACTTATTATACACAGTAACTACCTTGTTCTGTGTGTATGACTGTATGACGACTTATTATACACAGTAACTACCTTGTTCTGTGTGTATGACTGTATGACGACTTATTATACACATTAACTACCTTGTTCTGTGTGTATGACTGTATAACGACTAATTATACACAGTGACTAACTTGTTCTGTGTGTATGACTGTATGACGACTTATTATACACAGTTACTACCTTGTTCTGTGTGTATGACTGTATGACGACTTATTATACACAGTTACTACCTTGTTCTGTGTGTATGACTGTATGACGACTTATTATACATAGCAACTACCTTGTTCTGTGTGTATGACTGTATGACGACTTAAAATACACAGTAACTACCTTGTTCTGTGTGTGTGACTGTATGACGACTTAATATACACAGTAACTACCTTGTTCTGTGTGTATGACTGTATGACGACTTATTATACACAATGCTTCGCCTGTTCTGTGTATGACTGTATAACGACTTATTATACACAGTAACTACCTTGTTTTGTGTATATAGTTAATATGACGACTTAAAAGAAATACACAGTAACTACCTTGTTCTGATGTATGACTGTATGACGACTTATTATACACAGTAACTACCTTGTTCAGTGTGTATGACTGTATGACGACTTATTATACACAGTAACTACCTTGTTCAGTGTGTATGACTGTATGACGACTTATTATACACAGTAACTAACTTGTTCTGTGTGTATAACTGTATGACGACTTATTATACACAGTAACTAACTTGTTCTGTGTGTATAACTGTATGACGATTTATTATACACAGTAACTACCTTGTTCTGTGTGTATGACTGTATGACGACTTATTATACACAGTAACTACCTTGTTCTGTGTGTATGACTGTATGACGACTTATTATACACAGTAACCACCTTGTTCTGTGTGTATGACTGTATGACGACTTATTATACACAGTAACCACCTTGTTCTGTGTGTATGGCTGTATGACGACTTATTATACACAGTAACCACCTTGTTCTGTGTGTATGACTGTATGACGACTTATTATACACAGTAACTACTTTGTTCTGTGTGTATGACTGTATGACGACTTATTATACACAGTAACTACCTTGTTCTGTGTGTATGACTGTATGACGACTTATTATACAAGGTAACTACCTTGTTCTGTGTGTATGACTGTATGACGACTTAAAATACACAGTAAGTACCTTGTTCTGTGTGTATGACTGTATGACGACTTATTATACACAGTAACTACCTTGTTCTGTGTGTATGACTGTATGACAACTTATTTTACACAGTATCTATCTTATTCTGTGTGTATGACTGTATGACGACTTATTATACAAGGTAACTACCTTGTTCTGTGTGTATGACTGTATGACGACTTAAAATACACAGTAAGTACCTTGTTCTGTGTGTATGACTGTATGACGACTTATTATACACAGTAACTACCTTGTTCTGTGTGTATGACTGTATGACGACTTAAAATACACAGTAACTACCTTGTTCTGCGTGTATGACTGTATGACGACTTATTATACACAGTAACTACCTTGTTCTGTGTGTATGACTGTATGACGACTTATTATACACAGTAACTACCTTGTTCTGTGTGTATGACTGTATGACGACTTAAAATACACAGTAACTACCTTGTTTTGTGTATATGATTGTATGACGACTTAAAATACACAGTAACTACCTTGTTCTGCGTGTATGACTGTATGACGACTTATTATACACAGTAACTACCTCGTTCTGTGTGTATGACTGTATGACGACTTATTATACACAGTAACTACCTTGTTCTGTGTGTATGACTGTATGACGACTTATTATACACAGTAGCTACCATATCTGTGTGTATGACTGTATGACGACTTATTATACACAGTAACTAACTTGTTCTGTGTGTATGACTCATATGACGACTTATTATACACATTAACTACATGTTCTGTGTGTATGACTATATGACGACTTATTATACGCAGTAACTACCTTGTTCTGTGTGTGAGCTCAGCTTATGACAACTTAAAATGCAGTGACTACTTGTTCTGTGTATATGACTGTATGACGACTTATGCACAGTAACTACTGTTCTGTGTGTATGACTATATGACGACTTATTATACACAGTAACTTCCTTGTTTCTGTGTATGACTGTATGACGACTTATCATACACAGTAACTACTGTATTTTGTGTGTATGACTGTATGACGACAAATACACAGTAACTACAGCGATGTAATGTGTATGACTGTATATGCCGACTTAATTATACACAGTAACTACCTTGTTCTGTGTATGACTGTATACCGACTTAAAATGCACACAATGCTTCTGTATTTCTCCATGTGTATTACTGTATGACGACTTAAAATACACAATAAATACCTTGTTCTGTGTGTATGACTGTATGCCGACTTATCATACACAGTAACTACCTTGTTCTGTGTGTATGACTGTATGACAACTTATTATACACAGTAACTACCTTGTTCTGTGTGTATGACTGTATGACGACTTATTATACACAATAACTACCTTGTTCTGTGTGTATGACTGTATGCCGACTTATTATACACAGTAACTACTTTGTTCTATGTGTATGACTGTATGACGACTTATTATACACAGTAACTACCTTGTTCTGTGTGTATGACTGTATGACGACTTATTATGCACAGTAAGTACCTTGTTCTGTGTGTTTGACTGTATGACGACTTATTATACACAGTAACTACCTTATCTGTGTGTATGACTGTATGACGACTTATTATACACAGTAACTAACTTGTTCTGTGTGTATGACTGTATGACGACTTATTATACACAGTAACTACCTTGATCTGTGTGTATGACTGTATGACGACTTATTATACACAGTAACTACCTTGTTCTGTGTGTATGACTGTATGACAACTTAAAATACACAGTAACTACCTTGTTCTGTGTGTATGACTGTATGACGACTTATTATACACAGTAACTACCTGTTCTGTGTGTATGACTGTATGACGACATATTATACACAGTAACTTCCTTGTTCTGTGTGTATGACTGTATGACGACTTATTATACACAGTTACTACCTTGTTTTGTGTGTATGACTGTATGACGACTTAAAATACACAGTAACTACCTTGTTCTGTGTGTATGACTGTATGCCGACTTATTATACACAGTAACTACCTTGTTCTGTGTGTATGACTGTATGCCGACTTAAAATACACAGTAACTACCTTGTTCTGTGTGTATAACTGTATGACGACTTATTATACACAGTAACTACCTTGTTCTGTGTGTATGACTGTATGACGTCTTAAAATACACAGTAACTACCTTGTTTTGTGTGTATGACTGTATGACGACTTAAAATACACAGTAACTACCTTGTTCTGTGTGTATGACTGTATGACGACTTATTATACACAGTAACTACCTTGTTCTGTGTGTATGACTGTATGACGACTTATTATACACATTAACTACCTTGTTCTGTGTGTATTACTGTATGACGACTTATAATACACAGTAACTACCTTGTTCTGTGTGTATGACTGTATGACGACTTATTATGCACAGTAACTACCTTGTTCTGTGTGTATGACTGTATGACGACTTATTATACACGGTAACTACCTTGTTCTGTGTGTATGACTGTATGACGACTTATTATGCACAGTAACTACCTTGTTCTGTGTGTATGACTGTATGACGACTTATTATACACGGTAACTACCTTGTTCTGTGTGTATGACTATATGACGACTTTTTATACACAGTAACTACCTTGTTCTGTGTGTATGACTGTATGACGACTTATTATACACAGTAACTACCTTGTTCTGTGTGTATGACTGTATGACGACTTATTATACAAGGTAACTACCTTGTTCTGTGTGTATGACTGTATGACGACTTAAAATACACAGTAACTACCTTGTTCTGTGTGTATGACTGTATGACGACTTATTATACACAGTAACTACCTTGTTCTGTGTGTATGACTATATGACGACTTATTATACACAGTAACTAACTTATTTTCTGTGTGTATGACTATATGACGACTTATTATACACAGTAACTACCTTGTTCTGTGTGTATGACTGTATGACGACTTATTATACACAAGTAACTACCTTGTTCTGTATATGACTGTATGACTGACTTAAAATACACAGTGACTACCTTGTTCTGTGTGTGTATAGGCTGTATAATGACTTATTATACACAGTAACTACCCACCATTTCTGTGTGTATGACTGTATATGACGACTTATTATACACAATGCTTCCTTATTCTGTATATGTAAGCTGTATGACGACTTAATATACATTAACTACCTTGTTTTGTGTGTATGACTGTATGACGACTTAAAATACACAGTAACTACCTTCCCATTCTGTGTGTATATTTATATGCCGACTTATTATACACAGTAACTTCACACTTTGTTCTGTGTGTATGACTGTATGACGACTTATTATACACAGTAACTACCTTGTTCTGTGTGTATGACTGTATGACGTCTTATTATACACAGTAACTACCTTGTTCTGTGTGTATGACTGTATGCCGACTTATTATACACAGTAACTACCTTGTTCTGTGTGTATGACTGTATGACGACTTATTATACACAGTAACTACCTTGTTCTGTGTGTATTACTGTATAACGACTTATTATACACAGTAACTACCTTGTTCTGTGTGTATGACTGTATGACGACTTATTATGCACAGTAACTACCTTGTTCTGTGTGTATGACTGTATGACGACTTATTATACACAGTAACTACCTTGTCTGTGTGTATGACTCTATGACGACTTATTATACACAGTAACTAACTTGTTCTGTGTGTATGACTGTATGACGACTTATTATACACAGTATCTATCTTGTTCTGTGTGTATGACTGTATGACGACTTATTATACACAGTAACTACCTTGTTCTGTGTGTATGACTGTATGACGACTTAAAATGCACAGTAAGTACCTTGTTCTGTGTGTATGACTGTATGACGACTTATTATACACAGTAACTACCTTGTTCTGTGTGTATGACTGTATGACGACTTAAAATACACAGTAACTACCTTGTTCTGTGTGTATGACTGTATGACGACCTATTATACGCAGTAACTACCTTGTTCTGTGTGTATGACTGTATGACGACTTATTATACACAGTAACTACCTTGTTCTGTGTGTATGACTGTATGACGACTTAATGTACACATTAACTACCTTGTTCTGTGTGTATTTCTGTATGACGACTTATTATACACAGTAACTACCTTGTTCTGTGTGTATGACTGTATGACAAATTATTATACACAGTGACTAACTTGTTCTGTGTGCATGACTGTATGCCGACTAATTATGCACAAGCCAACCACCTTGTTTTACCTTAGTAATATGACTATATGACGACTTATTATACACAGTAACTTCCACGCTTGTTCTGTATTGTATGACTGTATGACGACTTATTATACACAGTAACTCCTTGTTCTGTGTGTATGACTATTATGACGACTTATTATACACAGTAACTTCCACCTTGTTCTGTATTGGCCTTATTTCTTGACGACTTATTATACACAGTAACTTTACCTTTGTTCTGCGTGTATGACTGTGACGACTTATTATACACAGTAACTACCTTCCCCATTTCTGTGGCCATGATTGTATAAATGACTTATTATACACAGTAACTACCTTGTTCTGTGTGTATGATTGTATGACGACTTATTAAACACAGTAACTACCTTGTTCTGTGTGTATGACTGTATGACGACTTATTATACACAGTAACTACCTTGTTCTGTGTGTATGACTGTATGACGACTTATTATACACAGTAACTACCTTGTTCTGTGTGTATGACTGTATGACGACTTATTATACACAGTAACTACCTTGTTCTGTGTGTATGACTGTATGACGACTTATTATACACAGTAACTACCTTGTTCTGTGTGTATGACTGTATGACGACTTATTATACACAGTAACTACCTTGTTCTGTGTGTATGACTGTATGACGACTTATTATACACAGTAACTACCTTGTTCTGTGTGTATGACTGAATGACGACATATTTTACTCAGCAACTACCTTGTTCTGTGTGTATGACTGTATGACGACTTATTATACACAGTAACTACCTTGTTCTGTGTGTATGACTGTATGACGAATAATTATACACAGTAATTAACTTGTTCTGTGTGTATGACTGTATGACGACTTATTATACACAGTAAGTACCTTGTTCTGTGTGTATGACTGTATGACGACTTATTATACACAGTAATTAACTTGTTCTGTGTGTATGACTGTATGACGACTTATTATACACAGTAACTACCTTGTTCTGTGTGTATGACTGTATGACGACTTATTATACACAGTAACTACCTTGTTCTGTGTGTATGACTGTATGACGACTTATTATACACAGTAACTACCTTGTTCTGTGTGTATGGCTGTATGACGACTTATTATACACAGTAACTACCTTGTTCTGTGTGTATGGCTGTATGACGACTTATTATACACAGTAACCACCTTGTTCAGTGTGTATGACTGTATGACGACTTATTATACACAGTAACCACCTTGTTCTGTGTGTATGACTGTATGACGACTTATTATACAGTAACCACACTTGTTCTGTGTGTATGACTATATATTGACTTATTATACACAGTAACTACCTTGTTCATGTGTATCACTGTATGACGACTTATTATACACAGTAACTACCTTGTTCTGTGTGTATGACTGTATGACGACTTATTGTACACAGTAACTACCTTGTTCTGTGTGTATGACTGTATGACGACTTATTATACACAGTAACTACCTTGTTCTGTGTGTATGACTGTATGACGACTTATTATACACAGTAAATACCTTGTTCTGTGTGTATGACTGTATGACGACTTATTGTACACAGTAACTACCTTGTTCTGTGTGTGTATTTCATATGACTGACTTATTAGCACACAATGCTTCACAGCAATTCTGTGTGTGTATGACTGTATGACGACTTATTATACACAGTAACCACCTTGTTCTGTGTGTATGACTGTATGACGGCTTATTATACACAGTAACTACCTTGTTCTGTGTGTATGACTGTATGACGACTTATTATACACAGTAACTACCTTGTTCTGTGTGTATGACTGTATGACGACTTATTATACACAGTAACCACCTTGTTCTGTGTGTATGACTGTATGACGGCTTATTATACACAGTAACTACCTTGTTCTGTGTGTATGACTGTATGACGGCTTATTATACACAGTAACTACCTTGTTCTGTGTGTATGACTGTATGACGACTTATTATACACAGTAACTACCTTGTTCTGTGTGTATGACTGTATGACGACTTATTATACACAGTAACTACCTTGTTCTGTGTGTATGACTGTATGACGACTTATTATACACAGTAACTACCTTGTTCTGTGTGTATGACTGTATGACGACTTATTATACACAGTAACTACCTTGTTCTGTGTGTATGACTGTATGACTACTTATTATACACAGTAACCACCTTGTTCTGTGTGTATGACTGTATGACGACTTATTATACACAGTAACTACCTTGTTTTGTGTGTACATTTATATTGACAATATACACAGTAACTTCACACCCCATTTCTGTGTGTATGACTGTGAGCGACTTATTATACACAGTAACCACCTTGTTTGTGTGTACTGTATGACCTTATATTATACACAGTAACTACTACTTGTTCTGTGTGTATGACTATTCCGCCAGCAGCTTATTGCAGTAACTACTGTGTGTATGACTGTATGACGACTTATTATACACAGTAACTACCTTGTTCTGTGTGTATGACTGTATGACGACTTATTATACACAGTAACTACCTTGTTCTGTGTGTATGACTGTATGACGACTTATTATACACAGTAACTACCTTGTTCTGTGTGTATATATTGTTAGTTGAGACTGTGTTTGATGGGTAACAATGTACATATTAAACGAGAGGAAGAAACATCACCTTGTTTGTATTCCTCTAGGTGGGTAGTGAAGGCTTGGGACAGATCTTTGACCATCTTGTTACTTTCTGTAAGTAAATGGTTAACTTGTAATATACTAAAGCTATTAGCAAGGTTGACACAAAACTATATACAACAATTATATCAGGGATAAGTAAAACACAAGGAACAAACCGACTAGTAGTGACTTAACAGTCAGAAAACTTACTACAAGACGTTAAGCTGACCAATGGCACTCTTGTGTGGGAAAGTGACCAAGTATTATGACGTGACTCTAGTGATAACATTAATAACCTACAGTATACTAAACCACAGCTCTAACATGTTACACATACAACAGTATTCCTTATGGGTCTTACATAACTTGGGGAACATTACCTTGTGTTGCTGCTGTCAGCCTTTTCAAGGTCTGCGACACATCTGCCAACAAATAGAACAAATAAAACAATATAATACTTTTTGAAGAATATATTAGTGTTTATTATGAGCCAGATAGTTGACCATTGAGGAGGAACAAATTAAACACGTGTTCATTGTGATGTTGTATTGTACAGTCTTGGGAGAACCTTTAATTAATAATCATCTTGCTTTATAAAAACATTAACTATTATTATCTTATGAGAGGCACAAGAGCAAATAAACATTTGTACATAGGTTCATTTTGACCGAATCTTTTTAAAAGTTTAATATAAACATTACCTTGTGCTGTATCCAGTTGGGTAAAGAAGGCCTGGCGCATCTCAGTGATAATCTCTGCAAGTAGATGGATAACAATGTTATGCTCTCGAGTACTGCTTTAATTTATTAACGCTATTAGCAAGAAGTTCACTATCAGCACGTTTCAAGATCTTAGAACAAGTTATATTCCAAAACATCCATCCCCTAAGCCCGTTCCTGCCACCACCAGTCATAAAACAACAGTTTCAACAAAACAAACTCCCTCTTCATACAGCACCAATAAACATTAGTCAACACAACAATAAACATAATAACAAATTTTATTTATTTTTCTCTGAAGTCACCAAGCTCAAGGCACAATAATGAATTATCTATCTCGCGCCCAAATCCTTCCAAACAGAGTCCCACCAGGGATCTGTACTCTTACCCACCCAGTTCAACATACTGATATAATAACTTTCCTCACTACCTAACTCAGATTACTCTCCTTCAACAACACCAACAATGACTCACTACATGCCCAACATACACTTAACTCATGTACTCACTACATGCCCAACATACACTTAACTCATGTACTCACTACATGCCCAACATACACTTAACTCATGTACTCACTACATGCCCAACATACACTTAACTCATGTACTCACTACATGCCCAACATACACTTAACTCATGTACTCACTACATGCCCAACATGAACTAAACTAATGTACTCACTACATGCCCAACATACACTAAACTAATGTACTCACTACATGCCCAACATACACTTAACTCATGTACTCACTACATGCCCAACATACACTTAACTCATGTACTCACTACATGCCCAACATACACTTAACTCATGTACTCACTACATGCTCAACATACACTTAACTCATGTACTCACTACATGCCCAACATACACTTAACTCATGTACTCACTACATGCCCAACATACACTTAACTAATGTACTCACTACATGCCCAACATACACTTAACTAATGTACTCACTACATGCCCAACATACACTTAACTCATGTACTCACTACATGCCCAACATACACTTAACTAATGTACTCACTACATGCCCAACATACACTTAACTCATGTACTCACTACATGCCCAACATGAACTTAACTAATGTACTCACTACATACACTCAACTCATGTACTCATTTCATACACTCAACT
>NW_024749487.1:0-5423 GCF_018991925.1 Homarus americanus | reverse complement strand
ATTTATTTATGTATATACCAATGATAATACAAAAAATAATATAAATAAATATATAAATAATAATAAATAATAATAATAGCACTCTACTGAGAAGTGTACAAAGCATATGAGATATGCGTGGAAAATTGAAATCTAATACAATATTGCATACAAGTTATAGACGGATCTAATAGAAAACGAGAGATAATAAGACAAAAGCAACACTAAAATAACTAACCCTAGTGTACTTGTTCTGCCATTTATTATATCTGGAAAATATAAAGTGTGCGCTGTGTTATTTGGTACTGTCACCTCATCATTATACTTCTTACAGAGTTACAGTTATTTATATCAGGATATTGTTGATTGTGATGACACCGGTGGAGCTTATTCTTGGGAAGCTCCGAGGTGTCTTTAATCTCCTAGGTTCTCTGGGATAACCTTGAAGCCTTTGGGTACTCATAGGAGTCTCTGGGAACTCCTAGGATTCTCTGGGCTTTCATTGGAATCTTTGGAACTCCTGAGTCTCTAGGAACTCCTTGGGGCCTTTGGGATTTTAGGAACTTTCTAAACTCACAGGAGCATTTGGGAACTTATAGGAGCCTATGAAAACACATAGGAACATTTAAAACTCATAGGACTTTGGAAACTCATAGAGCTTTTGGAACTCATCGGAGCCTTTGGGAACTCATAGTATCTTTTTTTAATTCATAGGAACTTTTGGAAACTTTTAGGAGCCTTTAGGAACTCGTAGGAGACTTTGAAACTGCTAGGAGACTCTGGAAACTGTGCACTCTCACTTTTTCATTGTTGCTGAATATCTGCAGCGTGAGACCAACTCCAGGTTTATCTGCAAAATTGGTATTACCAGGGTAGAGTGCTTACTTGTAAGACAAGGAACACATTGCTATAAGTGAGGTAGTATGATAATCTGTATACTGATCGATCCGGCTTCAATTTCTATAATCCTTTATAAATCAATAGACATTTTGATATATATTTCATGCTTGTTAGTGAGATGGAAATACAAAATTCGAGCAAGTTTCTTTGCCTGTGAAGATGGTATGTCGACTTTGATGCTTTATTAGTATCTGATGCAGTCTTCCACTAATCCAGGTAACAACGCTTTACAGGTACACCATCTATCCCACATTTTCACCGCAGACTACGGCGAAAATACAAAATAAACGAAATTACTCGACAGAAAGTACAGATCTGTTTTAGTAGTCGAAGTAATGTTGTTTTGAAGTTTGTAGAGGAGCTCCTTGGAAAATATGCAGATAGGTGGTGAGATAAAATAATTTGTGAGTACCCTGGACTTGTGGCTACACTTTCGTTGGAGGAATGTTGGGCTATTCACCCCTACAACCCTCCCTCTCTCCCTCCATCCTTCCTCTCTCCTCCCTCCCTCCTTCCTTCCATCCCCCCATACACACAGTAGCTCTTGTAGTACTCCTCCCTTTCTTCCTAAATCCTCCCATCCTACTATTATGTTTGTCTCCACAATATTTAGATACAATATGTGATGGACCAATGTGAACTTGTATGACAATTTTGCGGAATAAATGTCTATCTGTCTCTCCACTACCCTGTCTCTCTCTCCCTCTGCTGTTCCCCATCTTTTACTCTAACTGCGATATTCTAGAATTAGTGAGGCAGCTTATAGCCTATGTCCGCCCTTGGCCAAAATTTCAGCTCTCTTTGTTAAAGCCGTGGTCGTGCACAGTGGGGGCTCACTTTTAGGTGGTGGTGTCGGTCGCAAAGGGACGGACCATCTTCTCGGAGGCTTCCAGCACTATCAGGCAACTTACTCAAGCATACAAATTATCAGGTCTCTGTATTAAAAATCATGACGGTTTATACCAGACATACAACAGATCTGTTTTTAGTGAGGAGTTCCACATTTGGAGGGTGCGGGGCCGACCACTGAGGTCATATTTCCAAAATTCTGCCTTCATAATGCTAACACTTCTAAAGAGAGCTACTACGTGTGACGCAGTGTAGTGACTCTCAAAGTCCATACAAAGACCATTTCTCGAGGCTGAAGATGAAAGAATACACCTAACCGATAACTTAAGATATAGCACAAATATAACATCCAGATGATTTTGTTATAAAAATTAACGTGTCTTACTGTGAGCCAGTTCATGATGGTCTTCTCTTACGATAACTTAAAATTAAGTTGTTGTTTAATAGTCTTTGAGGTTATTTACTTGTGTGGAAAAGGGCGAAGAATATAGGTTAGAGTTAATCATGTAAAGACGAGAGTGATGGTTGTTTCAAATTGGAAATACATCCCAAAATAAAATATGGTAAGCAAGAAGGAACTTTAAACAAGTGGAAAATTTTGTGAATTCGGGAAGTAACACCTGCTGTGATGGTAGATGTAGAAAAGAAATCATAACAAGTGGTCAAGGAAAATAGCATTTAATAATCAAAAGAGCTAATGAAAAAGGACATTAACTTTAATGGGTAGAAGCGTAACCACTTTCAGCAGACACCAGAAAGAGGTTGGAGGCCTTTGAAATGTAGTTTAATAGGCGAATGCTAAGAATAAGTTACACTTACAGGAAAACAGCTTGGAAGGTCGTGCCCGAAAGTGCTCCGTTAGAGACCGAGAAAATGGCCGCCTTGGATCGTTGTGTCGTGGGAGGAGGGTGTGGGAAGACGACCTCCTTGCCACTCTGTTAAGGCAGCTGGGGCAGTTCAGGAGTGAGGTTGACACTCTAAGGGGGAAAATGAAGCCCTCAGGACGGAACGCCTAGGTAGGTGTCCTGCCTAGCAGGACACCTGCGAAAGAGCAGGCGTGGAAGTGGTTGTCTCCAAGGGGACTAGGGTCAGGCTCAGGAAAGCTGACCAGGGTGTGGAGTGTAGTAACCCACCAGGTGTTGCAGGAAGCTGGCGAGGGAAGAAGAGGCAGGACGGTATGGATCAGGGAGAGGAAAGGGCAGTTGTACAAACCCTGCCCACAGGTAAGGTCGTGGTAGTTGGGGACAGCCAGGTGAGGTTTGTAGATAGGGCTTTTTGTGCGAGAGATAGGAACGTAGGACTAGGGCGTGTTTTCCTGGGGCTGGGATAGGGCATGTAGCCGAGGTTAGACAGGGTTTTGTCAGGGGAGGTACCAATCCAGTAGTGTGTCTTGGTGTGGGAGGAAACGACATAGTGGAGTAGAGTGAGAACTTTTCAGAGAGGTATAGGGAGGCGCTGGGGAAGATTAGAGATGGGGAGGGATCCCGATAGTATGTGGTGTCTTGCCTAGAAGAAGGGTTGGTCGTGAATGGCTGTCAGGGCAATTGCTATAAATTGCCGACTGGAACAACGTTGTGCAAACAATGATTGGGCATTCATTGATAACTGGCAACGATTCTATGGCACCGACTACCTATACTGTCGCGACGAGTACACGTGTCTCGTGAGGGTAAAGACGTTGTCTGCATCCTGAAGCGTGAAATTGTCACTCCGAAGGGGGTTTCGCCAGGAGAGAGAGGTCGGGGAAAGTGGGGAAGTCAACCCAAGCAGGTCCTGGGAAGTAAAATTAGTTGCTCAGGACAAAGGGAAGGGTAGGTTTAAATGTATACAATACAAGTAGGGGCGTTAGAAATGGCAACAATTGCCATACAGATATATGTGATTAATGGCAGCAGAGGACGAAAACAAAAATGGCAACAATTGCCTTATATGTGATTAATGGAGGCACTGGGGCGAAAAAAAAATGGCAACAATTGCCTTATATGTGATAAATGGCAGCAGAGACGAAAACAAAAATGGCAACAATTGCCTTATATGTGATTAATGGCAGCAGAGGACGAAAACAAAAATGGCAACAATTGCCTTATATGTGAATAATGGCAGCAGTGGGGCGAAACAAAAATGGCAACAATTGCCTTATATGTGATTAATTGCAGCAGTGGGGCGAAAACAAAAATGGCAACAATTGCCTAATATGCGATTAACGGCAGAGGAAACAAAAAATGGCAACAATGGCCTTATATGTGTAATGGCAGTAAAGGGACGAAAAAAAAAATGGCAACAATTGCCTTATATGTGATTAACGGCAGCAGCGGGACAAAAACAAAAATTGCAACAATTGCCTTATATGTGATTGCCGGCGCAGTGGGGCAAAAAAAACAAGAAATAACAACAATTACGCCATCTTGATTAAATGCTTAACAGTAATTTATCAGCAATTATATATATGTGATTAATAAGCAGCAGTGGGGCAAAAAATTGCCTTATATGTGTAATAACAGTAGAGGACAAAAACAAAAAATGGCAACAATTACTTCTGATTAACAGCAGCAGTGGGCTAAAAATACAGCAACAATTACCTTATATATGATAAATGGCAGTAGAGGACCAGAAACGAAACATGCTGCAAATTGCCTATATATATGATTAACAGCAGCAGTGGGATAAAACAAAATACTTGGCAATTGCCTTACTATATGTGATTAATGGCAGTGGGGCGAAAAAAAAATACATAAAAAAATTGACTTATATATGATTAATAGCCTTAGTGGGGCAAAACAAAAGTGCAATAATTACCTTATAATACGATTATAATGTTGAAGGGATATCATAACAGCAATTAGGCAAAACAAAAATGGCAACAATTTCTTATATGATCAGTACCGCAGTGGGGCAAACCAAAACCATACAACAATTACTGCAATTCTCAGCAACAGAGGACGAAAAACGAAAAATGGCCACAATTACTAATACCGGCAGGAGGACAAAAAAAGCATAAAAAGTAAGCAACACATATATATGATTATTGGCAGCAGTGGGGCGACAATAAAAATGGCAACAATTACTTATATGTGATTAATAACAGCAGTGGGGCGAAAAATAAAAACGCAGCAATTACCTTATAATAAGTGGGCGAAAACAAATAATGGCAACAATTGCTTTATATGGGATTAACGCCAGCAGAGGGACGAAAACATAAAATGGCAACAATTGCATATATATGTGATTAACAGCAGCAGAGGAACAAAAAAAAAATAGCAACAATTGCCTTATATGTGATTAATGGCAGCAGTGGGGCGAAAACAAAAAATGGCAACAATTGCCTTATATGTGATTAATTACAGCAATGGGCAAAACAAAAAATGGTAACAATTGCCTTATATGTGATTGTAGGGCCGGAAACGATCCTCCGGCTAATTACCGTTGCTAACTCGCTCGTTTGCTGGTGCAGACGACACTTGGGAGATGGTTGGACGGAGGTGAAACGGCGGCGACTACCTCCGCCGGCAGGGATTCAACCCAGCCGCCATACCGTCAGTATCTAGCTCCTGCTGTCAGTCAAATTCTGGCTGTGATCATCGCAGGTCCTGGACTCGTGGGCTGTGTTCCCAGACCTTCACCTATCAACTGCCACTCTCGGTCATCTACCACCTCACCATCAGTTCATCACATTCCGTCAGTGCCCAGTGTTCTCC
>NW_024749486.1:0-14437 GCF_018991925.1 Homarus americanus | reverse complement strand
GATCAGGGTCCTTTGTTTTACTCGATCAGGGGACTTTGTTATACTCGATCAGGGGACTTTGTTATAGTTGATCAGGGCAAATTAGTGGAGTTTGTTATACTCGATGAGGGACTTCAAAATACTCGATCAGGGGACATTGCTATACTCGATGAGGGGACTTTGTTATACTCGATCAGGGGAATTTGTTATACTCGATCAGGGGCCTTTGTTATACTCGATAAGGGGCCTTTGTTATACTCGATGAGGGGATTTTGTTATACTCGATGAGGGGGCTTTGTTATATTCGATCACGGGACTTTGTTATACACAATCAGGGGACTTTGTTATACTCGATCAGGGGCCTTTGTTATACTCGATGAGGGGGCTTTGTTATACTCTATCAGGGGACTTTGTTATACTCGATGAGGGGCCTTTGTTATACTCGATCCGAGGACTTTGTTATACTCAATCTGGGGACTTTGTTATACTCGATCAGGGGCCTTTGTTATATTCGATCTGGACTTTGATATACTCGATCAGGGGACTTTGTTATACTCGATCAGGGGCCTTTGTTATATTCGATGAGGAGCCTTTGTTATACTCGATCAGGCGACTTTGTTATACTCGATCAGGGGTCATTGTTGTATTCGATCAGGGGGCTTTGTTGTGCTCGATCAGGGGCCATTGTTATACTCGATAAGGGGCCATTGTTATACTCGATCAGGGGACTTTGTTATACTCGATAAGGGGACTTTGTTATACTCGATGAGGGGCTTTGTTTTACTTGATCAGGGGACTTTGTTATACTCGATCAGGGGACTTTGTTATGCTCGACCAAGGGTCTTTGTTATACTGGATCAGTGGACTTTGTTATACTCTATCAGGGGACTTTGTTATACTCGATGAGGGGCCTTTGTTTTACTCTATCAGAGGACTTTGTTATACTGGATCTGGGGACTTTGTTATACTCGATCAGTTTTCTTTGTTATTCTTGATCAGGGGACTTTGTTATACTCGACCAGGGGCCTTTGTTGTACTCGATAAGGGGCAGTTGTTATACTCGATTAGGGGACTTTGTTATACTTGATCAGGGCCCTTTGTTATACTCGATGAGGGGACTTTGTTATACTCGATCAGGGGGCTTTGTTATACATAATCAGGGGACTTTATTATACTAGATGAGTGGACTTTGTTATACTCGATGAGGGGACTTTGTCATACTCGATCAGGGGAATTTGTCATACTCGATCAGGGGACTTTGTTTTACTCGATCAGGGGACTTTGTTATATTCGATCAGGGGACTTTGTTATAGTTGATCAGGGCAGATTAGTGGACTTTGTTATACTCGATGAGGGACTTTAAAATACTCGATCAGAGGAGTTTGTTATACTCGATGAGTGGACTTTGTTATACTCGATCAGGGTAATTTGCTATACCCGATCAGGGGACTTTGTTATACTCGATCAGCGGACTTTGTTATACTCTATCAGGGGACTTTGTTATACTCGATAAGGGGACTTTGTTATAGTTGATCAGGGCAGATTAGTGGACTTTGTTATACTCGATGAGGGACTTTAAAATACTCGATCAGGGCTCATTGCTATACTCGATGAGGGGACTTTGTTATACTCGATAAGGGGACTTTGTTATACTCGATGAGGGGACTTTTTATACTCGATCAGGGGACTTTGCTATACTCGATCAGGGGACTTTGCTATACTCGATCAGGGGGCTTTGTTATACTCGATAAGAGGCCTTTGTTATACTCGATGAGGGGACTTTGTTATTCTCACTTAGGGGAATTTGTTATACTTGATTAGGGGACTGTTATACTTGATCAGGGGATTTTGTTATACTCGCTGAGGGGCTTTGTTATTCTTGATGAGGGGACTTTGTTATACTCGATCAGGGGCCTTTGTTGTACTCGATGAGGGGCCTTTATTGTACTCGATTAGGGGCCTTTGTTGTACTCGATCACGGGACTTTGTTATACTCGATCAGGGGCCTTTATTACACTCGATCAGGAAACTTTGTTATACTCGATAAGGGGCCTTTGTTATACTCGTTCAGGGTTCTTTGTTATACTCGTTCAGGGGGCTTTGTTATACTCGGTCATGTGACTTTGTTATACTCGATGAGGGGGCTGTGTTATACTCTATGAGGGGACTTTGCTATACTCGATCAGGGAAGTTTGTTATACTCGATAAGGGGCCTTTGTTATACTCGATGAGGGGACTTTGTTATACTCGATCAGGGGAATTTGTTATACTCGATCAGGGGACTTTGTTTTACTCGATCAGGGGACTTTGTTATACTCGATCAGGGGACTTTGTTATAGTTGATCAGGGCAGATTAGTGGACTTTGTTATACTCGTTGAGGGACTTTAAAATACTCGATCAGGGGACATTGCTATACTCGATGAGGGGACTTTGTTATACTCGATCAGGGGAATTTGTTATACTCGATCAGGGGCCTTTGTTATACTCGATCAGGGGAATTTGTTATACTCGATCAGGGGACTTTGTTATACTCGATGAGGGGGCTTTGTTATACTCTATCAGGGGTCTTTGTTATACTCGTTCAGGGGAATTTGTTATCTTCGATCAGGGATCTTTGTTATACTCGATCCGGGGGCTTTGTTATACTCGATCAGGGGAATTTGCTCTACCCGATCAGGGGACTTTGTTATACTCGATTAGCGGACTTTGTTATACTCTATCAGGGGACTTTGTTATTCTCGATCAGGGATCTTTTTTATACTCTTTCAGGGGGCTTTGTTATTCTCGATTAGGGGAATTTGTTACACTCGATCAGGGGACTTTGTTATACTCGATGAGGGGACTTTGTTATACTCGATCAGGGGACTTTGTTATACTCGATCAGGGCCCTTTGTTATACTCGATGAGGGGCTTTGTTACTACTCGATCAAGTGGCTTTGTTATACTTGATCAGGGGACTTTGTTATACTAGATTAGTGGACTTTGTTATACTCGATCAGGGGACTTTAATATACTCGATGAGGGGGCTTTGTTATACTCGATCAGGGGACTTTGTTATACCCGATCAGGCGACTTTGTTATACTCGATCAGGGGACTTTGTTATACTCGATCAGGGATCTTTGTTCTACTCTATCAGGGGACTTTGTTATACTCGATCAGGGATCTTTGTTATACTCGTTCAGGGGGCATTGTTATACTCGTTCAGGTAACTTTGTTATAGTCCATCAGGGGACTTTGTTATACTCGATCAGGGGGCTTTGTTATACTCGATGAGGGGACTTTGTTATACTCGATGAGGGGACTTTAATATACTCGATGAGGGGGCTTTGTTATACTCGATGAGGGGACTTTGTTATACTCGATCAGGGGACTTTGTCTATACTCGATGAGGGGGCATTGTTATACTCGATAAGGGGCCTTTGTTATACTCGATGAGGGGACTTTGTTATACTCGATCAGGGGAATTTATTATACTCGATCAGGGGACTTTGTTTTACTCGATCAGGGGACTTTGTTATACTCGATCAGGGGACTTTGTTATAGGTGATCAGGGCAGATTAGTGAACTTTGTTATACTCGATGAGGGACTTTAAAATACTCGTTTAGGGGACATTGCTATACTCGATGAGGGGACTTTGTTATACTCGATGAGGGGGCTTTGTTATACTCGATCAGGGGACTTTGTTATACACAATCAGGGAATTTATTATACTCGATCAGGGGCCTTTGTTATACTCGATGAGGGGGCTTTGTTATACTCTATCAGGGGACTTTGTTATACTCGATCAGGGACCTTTGTTATACTCGATCGGAGGACTTTGTTATACTCAATCTGGGGACTTTGTTATACTCGATCAGGGGCCTTTGTTATATTCGATCTGGACTTTGATATACTCGATCAGGGGACTTTGTTATACTCGATAAGGGGACTTTGTTGTACTCGATGAGGGGCTTTGTTGTACTCGATCAGGGGCCATTGTTATACTCGATAAGGGTCCATTGTTATACTCGATCAGGGGACTTTGTTATACTCGATAAGGGGACTTTGTTATACTCGATGAGGGGCTTTGTTATACTTGATCAGGGGACTTTGTTGTACTCGATCAGGGGACTTTGTTATGCTCGACCAAGGGTCTTTGTTATACTGGATCAGTGGACTTTGTTATACTCTATCAGGGGCCTTTGTTATACTCGATGAGGGGCCTTTGTTTTACTCTATCAAGGGACTTTGTTATACTGGATCTGGGGACTTTGTTATCCTCGATCAGTTTTCTTTGTTATTCTTGATCAGGAGACTTTGTTATACTCGACCAGGGGCCTTTGTTGTACTCGATAAGGGGCAGTTGTTATACTCGATTAGGGGACTTTGTTATACTCGATCAGGGGACTTTGTTATACTTGATCAGGGCCCTTTGTTATACTCGATGAGGGGACTTTGTTATACTCGATCAAGGGGCTTTGTTATACTTGATCAGGGGACTTTGTTATACTAGATGAGTGGACTTTGTTATACTCGATCAGGGGACTTTAATATACTCGATCAGGGGACTTTGCCTTTCTCGATCAGGGAACTTTGTTATCCTCTATCAGGGGACTTTGTTATACTCGATCAGGCATCTTTGTTATACTCGTTCAGGGGGCTTTGTTATACTCGTTCAGGTGACTTTGTTATACTCGATAAGGGGACTTTGTTATACTCGATGAGGGGACTTTTTATACTCGATCAGGGGACTTTGCTATACTCGATCAGGGGACTTTGCTATACCCGATCAGGGGGCTTTGTTATACTCGATAAGGGGCCTTTGTTATACTCGATGAGGGGACTTTGCTTTCCTCTATCAGGGGACTTTGTTATACTCGATCAGGCATCTTTGTTATACTCGTTCAGGGGGCTTTGTTATACTCGTTCAGTTGACTTTGTTATACTCGATAAGGGGACTTTGTTATACTCGATGAGGGGACTTTTTATACTCGATCAGGGGACTTTGCTATACTCGATCAGGGGACTTTGCTATACTCGATCAGGGAAGTTTGTTATACTCGATAAGGGGCCTTTGTTATACTCGATGAGGGGACTTTGTTATACTCGATTAGGGGAATTTGTTATACTCGATCAGGGGATTTTGTTTTACTCGATCAGGGGACTTTGTTATACTCGATCAGGGGACTTTGTTATAGTTGATCAGGGCAGATTAGTGGACTTTGTTATACTCGATGAGGGACTTTAAAATACTCGATCAGGGGACATTGCTATACTCGATGAGGGGACTTTGTTAACTCGATCAGGGGAATTTGTTATACTCGATCAGGGGCCTTTGTTATACTCGATCAGGGATCTTTGTTATACTCGTTCAGGGGGCTTTGTTAGGTCATGTGACTTTGTTATACTCGATGAGGGGGCTGTTTTATACTCTATCAGGGGACTTTGCTATACTCGATCAGGGAAGTTTGTTATACTCGATAAGGGGCCTTTGTTATACTCGATGAGGGGACTTTGTTATACTCGATCAGGGGAATTTGTTATACTCGATCAGGGGACTTTGTTTTACTTACTTTGTTATACTCGATCAGGGGACTTTGTTATAGTTGATCAGGGCAGATTAGTGGACTTTGTTATACTCGATGAGGGACTTTAAAATACTCGATCAGGGGACATTGCTATACTCGATGAGGGGACTTTGTTATACTCGATCAGGGGAATTTGTTATACTCGATCAGGGGCCTTTGTTATACTCGATAAGGGGCCTTTGTTATACTCGATGAGGGGACTTTGTTATACTCGATCAGGGGAATTTGTTATACTCGATCAGGGGACTTTGTTATACTCGATGAGGGGGCTTTGTTATACTCTATCAGGGGACTTTGTTATACTCGTTCAGGGGAATTTGTTATCTTCGATCAGGGATCTTTGTTATACTCGTTCCGGGGGCTTTGTTATACTCGATCAGGGGACTTTGTTATACGCGATCAGGAGACTTTCTTATTCTCAATCATAGGACTTTGTTATACTCGATGAGTGGACTTTGTTATACTCGATCAGGGGAATTTGCTATACCCGATCAGGGGACTTTGTTATACTCGATCAGCGGACTTTGTTATACTCTATCAGGGGACTTTGTTATACTCGATCAGGGATCTTTGTTATACTCTTTCAGGGGGCTTTGTTATTCTCGATTAGGGGAATTTGTTATACTCGATCAGTGGACTTTGTTATACTCGATCAGGGGACTTTGTTATACTCGATTAGGGGACATTGTTATACTCGATCAGGGCCCTTTGTTATACTCGATCAGGAGGCTTTGTTACTACTCGATCAAGTGGCTTTGTTATACTTGATCAGGGGACTTTGTTATACTAGATTTGTGGACTTTGTTATACTCGATCAGGGGACTTTAATATACTCGATGAGGGGGCTTTGTTATACTCCATCAGGGGACTTTGTTATACCCGATCAGGCGACTTTGTTATACTCGATGAGGGGACTTTGTTATACTCGATGAGGGGACTTTGTTATACTCGATCAGGGAAATTTGTTATACTCGATCAGGGGACTTTGTTTTACTCGATCAGGGGACTTTGTTATACTCGATCAGGGGACTTTGTTATAGTTGATCAGGGCAGATTAGTGGACTTTGTAATTCTCGATGAGGGACTTTAAAATACTCGATCAGGGGACATTGCTATACTCGATGAGGGGACTTTGTTATACTCGATCAGGGGAATTTGTTATACTCGATCAGGGGCCTTTGTTATACTCGATAAGGGGCCTTTGTTATACTCGATGAGGGGACTTTGTTATACACGATCAGGGGAATTTGTTATACTCGATTTGGGGACTTTGTTATACTCGATGAGGGGGCTTTGTTATACTCTATCAGGGGACTTTGTTATACGCGATCAGGAGACTTTCTTATTCTCAATCAGAGGACTTTGTTGTACTCGATGAGTGGACTTTGTTATACTCGATCAGGGAATTTAATATACTCGATCAGGGGTATTTGCTATACCCGATCAGGGGACTTTGTTATACTCGATCAGCGGACTTTGTTATACTCTATCAGGGGACTTTGTTATACTCGATTAGGGATCTTTGTTATACTCTTTCAGGGGGCTTTGTTATTCTCGATTAGGGGAATTTGTTATACTCGATGAGGGGACTTTGTTATACTCGATGAGGGGACTTTGTTATACTCGATCAGGGGACTTTGTTATACTCGATCAGGGCCCTTTGTTATACTCGATCAGGGGGCTTTGTTATACTCGATCAGGGGGCTTTGTCATACTTTATCAGGGGACTGTGTTATAATAGATTAGTGGACTTTGTTCTACTCGATCAGGGGACTTTAATATACTCGATGAGGGGGCTTTGTTATACTCGATCAGGGGACTTTGTTATACCCGATCAGGCGACTTTGTTATACTCGATCAGGAGACTTTGTTATACTCGATCAGGGATCTTTGTTATACTCTATCAGGGGACTTTGTTATACTCGATCAGGGATTTTTGTTCTACTCTATCAGGGGACTTTGTTATAGTTGATCAGGGCAGATTAGTGGACTTTGTTATACTCGATGAAGGACTTTAAAATACTCGATCAGGGGACATTGCTATACTCGATGAGGGGACTTTGTTATACTCGATCAGGGGAATTTGTTATACTCGATCAGGGGACTTTGTTATACACAATCAGGGGACTTTGTTATACTCGATGAGGGGCCTTTGTTATACTCGATGAGGGGGCTTTGTTATACTCTATCAGGGGACTTTGTTATACCTGGATCAGTTTTCTTTCTTTGTTATTCTTGATCAGGGGACTTTGTTATACTCGACCAGGGGCCTTTGTTGTACTCGATCAGGGGCCTTTGTTTTACTCTATCAGGGGACTTTGTTATACTGGATCTTTGGACTTTGTTATATTCGATCAGTTTTCTTTGTTATTCTTGATCAGGGGACTTTGTTATACTCGACCAGGGGCCTTTGTTGTACACGATGAGGGGCCTTTGTTATACTCGATAAGGGGCAGTTGTTATACTCGATTAGGGGACTTTGTTATACTCGATCAGGGGAATTTGTTATACTCGATCAGGGGACTTTGTTATACTCGATGATGGGGCTTTGTTATACCCTATCAGGGGACTTTGTTATACTCGTTCAGGGGAATTTGTCTTCTCCGATCAGGGATCTTTGTTATACTCGTTCCGGGGGCTTTGTTATACTCGATCAGGGGACTTTGTTATACTGGATCTGGGGACTTTGTTATACTCGATCAGTTTTCTTTGTTATTCTTGATAAGGGGACTTTGTTATACTCGACCAGGGGCCTTTGTTTTACTCGATGAGGGGCCTTTGTTTTACTCTATCAGGGGACTTTCTTATACTGGATCTGGGGACTTTCTTATACTCGATCAGTTTTCTTTGTTATTCTTGATCAGGGGACTTTGTTATACTCGACCAGGGGCCTTTGTTCTACTCGATCAGGGGCCTTTGTTATACTCGATAAGGGGCAGTTGTTATACTCGATTAGGGGACTTTGTTATACTCGATCATGGGACTTTCTTATACTTGATCATGGCCCTTTGTTATACTCGATGAGGGGACTTTGTTATACTCGATCAGGGGGCTTTGTTATACTTGATCAGGGGACTTTGTTATATTAGATGAGTGGACTTTGTTATACTCGATCAGGGGACTTTAATATACTCGATCAGGGGACTTTGCCTTACTCGATCAGGGAACTTTGTTATCCTCTATCAGGGGACTTTATCATACTCGATCAGGCATCTTTGTTATACTCGTTCAGGGGGCTTTGTTATACTCGTTCAGGTGACTTTGTTATACTCGATAAGGGGACTTTGTTTTACTCGATGAGGGGACTTTTTATACTCGATCAGGGGACTTTGCTATACTCGATCAGGGGACTTTGCTATACTCGATCAGGGGGCTTTGTTATACTAGATAAGGGCCCTTTGTTATACTCGATGAGGGGACTTTGTTATTCTCACTTAGGGGAATTTGTTATACTTGATCAGGGGACTGTTATACTTGATCAGGGGATTTTGTTATACTCGATGAGGGGCTTTGTTATTCTTGATGAGGGGACTTTGTTATACTCGATCAGGGGCCTTTGTTGTACTCGATGAGGGGCCTTTATTGTACTCGATCAGGGGCCTTTGTTGTACTCGATCACGGGACTTTGTTATACTCGATCAGGGGCCTTTATTACACTCGATCAGGAAACTTTGTTATACTCGATAGGGGCCTTTGTTATACTCGATCAGGGATCTTTGTTATACCTGTTCAGGGGGCTTTCTTATACTCGATCATGTGACTTTGTTATACTCGATGAGGGGGCTGTGTTATACTCTATGAGGGGATTTTGCTATACTCGATCAGGGAAGTTTGTTATACTCGATAAGGGGCCTTTGTTATACTCGATCAGGGGACTTTGTTTTACTCGATCAGGCGACTTTGTTATACTCGATCAGGGGACTTTGTTATAGTTGATCAGGGCAGATTAGTGGACTTTGTTATACTCGATGAGGGACTTTAAAATACTCGATCAGGGGACATTGCTATACTCGATGAGGGGACTTTGTTATACTCGATCAGGGGAATTTGTTATATTCGATCAGGGGCCTTTGTTATACTCGATAAGGGGCCTTTGTTATACTCGATGAGGGGACTTTGTTATACTCGATCAGGGGAATTTGTTATACTCGATCAAGGGACTTTGTTATGCTCGATGAGGGGGCTTTGTTATACTCTATCAGGGGACTTTGTTATACTCGCTCAGGGGAATTTGTTTTCTTCGATAAGGGATCTTTGTTATACTCGTTCCGGGGGCTTTGTTATACTCGATCAGGGGACTTTGTTATACGCGATCAGGAGACTTTCTTATTCTCAATCAGAGGACTTTGTTATACTCGATGAGTGGACTTTGTTATACTCGATCAGGGGAATTTGCTATACCCGATCAGGGGACTTTGTTATACTCGATCAGCGGACTTTGTTATACTCTATCAAGGGACTTTGTTATACTCGATCAGGGATCTTTGTTATACTCTTTCAGGGGGCTTTGTTATTCTCGATTAGGGGAATTTGTTATACTCGATCAGGGGACTTTGTTATACTCGATGAGGGGACTTTGTTATACTCGATCAGGGGACTTTGTTATACTCGATCAGGGCCCTTTGTTATACTCGATGAGGTGGCTTTGTTACTACTCGATCAAGTGGCTTTGTTATACTTGATCAGGGGACTTTGTTATACTAGATTAGTGGACTTTGTTATACTCGATCATGGGACTTTAATATACTCGATGAGGGGGCCTTGTTATACTCGATAGGGGGACTTTGTTATACCCGATCAGGCGACTTTGTTATACTCGATCAGGCGACTTTGTTATACTCGATCAGGGATCTTTGTTCTACTCTATCAGGGGACTTTGTTATACTCGATCAGGGATCTTTGTTATACTCGTTCAGGGGGCTTTGTTATAATCGTTCAGGTGACTTTGTTATAGTCGATCAGGGGACTTTGTTATACTCGATCAGGGGGCTTTGTTATACTCGATCAGGGGACTTTGTTATACTCGATGAGGGGACTTTAATATACTCGATGAGGGGGCTTTGTTATACTCGATGAGGGGACTTTGTTATACTCGATCAGGGGACTTTGTCTAAACTCGATGAGGGGGCTTTGTTATACTCGATAAGGGGCCTTTGTTATACTCGATGAGGGGACTTTGTTATCCTCGATCGGGGGAATTTGTTATACTCGATCAGGGGACTTTGTTTTACTCGATCAGGGGACTTTGTTATACTCGATCAGGCGACTTTGTTACAGTTGATCAGGGCAGATTAGTGGACTTTGTTATACTCGATGAGGGACTTTAAAATACTCGATCAGGGGACATTGCTATACTCGATGAGGGGACTTTGTTATACTCGATCAGGGGAATTTGTTATACTCGATCAGGGGACTTTGTTATACTCGATGAGGGGGCTTTGTTGTACTCTATCAGGGGACTTTGTTATACTCGTTCAGGGGAATTTGTTATCTTCGATCAGGGATCTTTGTTATACTCGTTCCGGGGGCTTTGTTATACTCGATCAGGGCAGATTAGTGGACTTTGTTACTCGATGAGGGACTTTTAAACCTCGATGAGGGGACTTTGTTATACTCGATTAGGGGAATTTGTTTTACTCGATCAGGGGCCTTTGTTATACTCGATAAGGGGCCTTTGTTATACTCGATGAGGGGACTTTGTTATACTCGATCAGGGGAATTTGTTATACTCGATCAGGGGACCTTGTTATACTCGATGATGGGGCTTTGTTATACTCTATCAGGGGACTTTGTTATACTCGTTCAGGGGAATTTGTTTTCTTCGATCAGGGATCTTTGTTATACTCGTTCCGGGGGCTTTGTTATACTCGATCAGGGGACTTTGTTATACTCGATCAGGGGAATTTGCTATACCCGATCAGGGGACTTTGTTATACTCGATCAGCGGACTTTGTTATACTCTATCAGGGAACTTTGTTATACTCGATCAGGGATCTTTGTTATACTCTTTCAGGGGGCTTTGTTATTCTCGATTAGGGGAATTTGTTATACTCGATCAGGGGACTTTGTTATACTCGATGAGGGGACTTTGTTATACTCGATCAGGGGACTTTGTTATAATCGATCAGGGCCCTTTGTTATACTCGATGAGGGGCTTTGTTACTACTCGATCAAGTGGACTTTGTTATACTTGATCAGGGACTTTGTTATACTAGATTAGTGGACTTTGTTATACTCGATCAGGGGACTTTAATATACTCGATGAGGGGGCTTTGTTATACTCGATCAGGGGACTTTGTTATACCCGATCAGGCGACTTCGTTATACTCGATCAGGCGACTTTGTTATACTCGATCAGGGATCTTTGTTCTACTCTATCAGGGGACTTTGTTATACTCGATCAGGGATCTTTGTTATACTCGTTCAGGGGGCTTTGTTATACTCGTTCAGGTGACTTTGTTATAGTCGATCAGGGGACTTTGTTATACTCGATGAGGGGACTTTGTTATACTCGATCAGGGGACTTTGTTATACTCGATCAGGGCCCTTTGTTATACTCGATGAGGGGGCTTTGTTACTACTCGATCAAGTGGCTTTGTTTTACTTGATCAGGGGACTTTGTTATACTAGATTAGTGGACTTTGTTATACTCGATAAGGGGACTTTAATATACTCGATGAAGGGGCTTTGTTATACTCGATCAGGGGATTTTGTTATACCCGATCAGGCGACTTTGTTATACTCGATCAGGCGACTTTGTTATACTCGATCAGGGATCTTTGTTCTACTCTATCAGGGGACTTTGTTATACTCGATCAGGGATCTTTGTTATACTCTTTCAGGGGGCTTTGTTATACTCGTTCAGGTGACTTTGTTATAGTCGATGAGGGGACTTTGTTATACTCGATGAGGGGACTTTGTTATACTCGATGAGGGGACTTTAATATACTCGATGAGGGGGCTTTGTTATACTCGATGAGGGGATTTTGTTATACTCGATCAGGGGACTTTGTCTATACTCGATGAGGGGGCTTTGTTATACTCGATAAGGGGCTTTTGTTATACTCGATGAGGGGACTTTATTATTCTTCATCAGGGGAATTTGTTATACTCGATTAGGGGACTTTGTTTTACTCGATCAGGGGACTTTGTTATACTCGATGAGGGGGCTTTGTTATACTCTATCAGGGGACTTTGTTATACTCGTTCAGGGGAATTTGTTTTCTTCGATCAGGGATCTTTGTTATACTCGTTCCGGGTGCTTTGTTAAACTCGATCAGGGGACTTTGTTATACGCGATCAGGAGACTTTGTTATAGTTGATCAGGGCAGATTAGTGGACTTTGTTATACTCGATGAGGGACTTTAAAATACTCGATCAGGGGACATTGCTATACTCGATGAGGGGACTTTGTTATACTCGATCAGGGGAATTTGTTATACTCGATCAGGGGCCTTTGTTATACTCGATAAGGGGCCTTTGTTATACTCGATCAGGGGACTTTGTTATACTCAATGAGGGGGCTTTGTTATACTCGATCAGGGGACTTTGTTATACACAATCAGGGGACTTTGTTATACTCGATCAGGGGCCTCTGTTATACTCGATGAGGGGGCTTTGTTATACTCTATCAGGGGACTTTGTTATTCTCGATCAGGGGCCTTTGTTATACTCGATCGGAGGACTTTGTTATACTCAATCTGGGGACTTGGTTATACTCGATCAGGGGCCTTTGTTATATTCGATCTGGACTTTGATATACTCGATCAGGGGACTTTGTTATACACGATCAGGGGCCTTTGTTATATTCGATGAGGAGCCTTTGTTATACTCGATCAGGCGACTTTGTTATACTCGATCAGGGGTCATTGTTGTACTCGATCAGGGGGCTTTGTTGATCTCGATCAGGGGCCATTGTTATACTCGATAAGGGGCCATTGTTATACTCGATCAGGGGACTTTGTTATACTCGATAAGGGGACTTTGTTATACTCGATGAGGGGCTTTGTTATACTTGATCAGGGGACTTTGTTATACTCGATCAGGGGACTTTGTTATGCTCGACCAAGGGTCTTTGTTATGCTGGATCAGTGGACTTTGTTATACTCTATCAAAGGACTTTGTTATACTCGATGAGGGGCCTTTGTTTTACTCTATCAGGGGACTTTGTTATACTGGATCTGGGGACTTTGTTATACTCGATCAGTTTTCTTTGTTATTCTTGATCAGGGGACTTTGATGTACTCGACCAGGGGCCTTTGTTGTACTCGATAAGGGGCAGTTGTTATATTCGATTAGGGGACTTTGTTATACTCGATCAGGGGACTTTGTTATACTCGATCAGGGGAATTTGCTATACCCTATCAGGGGACTTTATTATACTCGATCAGCGGACTTTCTTATACTCTATCAGGGGACATTGTTATACTCGATCAGGGATCTTTGTTATACTCTTTCAGGGGGCTTTGTTATTCTCGATTAGGGGAATTTGTTATACTCGATGAGGGGACTTTGTTATACTCGATGAGGGGACTTTGTTATACTCGATCAGGGCCCTTTGTTATACTCGATGAGGGGGCTTTGTTACTACTCGATCAAGTGGCTTTGTTATACTTGATCAGGGGACTTTGTTATACTAGATTAGTGGACTTTGTTATACTCGATCATGGGACTTTAATATACTCGATGAGGGGGCTTTGTTATACCCGATCAGGGGACTTTGTTATACCCGATCAGGCGACTTTGTTATACTCGATCAGGCGACTTTGTTATACTCGATCAGGGATCTTTGTTCTACTCTATCAGGGGACTTTGTTATTCTCGATCAGGGATCTTTGTTATACTCGTTCAGGGGGCTTTATTATACTCGTTCAGGTGACTTTGTTATA
>NW_024749485.1:0-4854 GCF_018991925.1 Homarus americanus | reverse complement strand
ATTCTGCTGTAGTTACCACCACCCTGCTGTAGTTGTCATTATTCTGTTGTAGTTTGCATCACCCTGCTGTGGTTGTCATCATTCTGCTGTAGTTACCACCCCCCTGCTGTAGTTGTCATTATTCTGCTGTAGTTACCACTACCCTGCTGTAGTTGTCATTATTCTGCTGTAGTTACCACCACCCTGCTGTAGTTGTCATTATTCTGTTGTAGTTTGCATCACCCTGCTGTGGTTGTCATCATTCTGCTGTAGTTACCACCCCCCTGCTGTAGTTGCCATCACCCTAATGTAGTTGTTATTATTCTGCTGTAGTTACCATCACCCTGCTGTAGTTGTCACCATTCTGCTGTAGTTACCACCACCCTGCTGTAGTTACCATCACCCTACTGTAGTTAGCCTCACCCTGCTGTAGTTGTCACCATTCTGCTGTAGTTACCACCATCCTGCTGTAGTTGTCATTATTCTGTTGTAGTTAGCATCACCCTGCTGTGGTTGTTATAATTCTGCTGTAGTTACCACCACCCTGCTGTGGTTGTTATAATTCTGCTGTAGTTACCACCATCCTGCTGTAGTTGTCATTATTCTGTTGTAGTTAGCATCACCCTGCTGTGGTTGTTATAATTCTGCTGTAGTTACCACCACCCTGCTGTAGTTACCATCACCCTACTGTAGTTAGCATCACCCTGCTGTAGTTGTCACCATTCTGCTGTAGTTACCATCACCCTGCTGTAGTTACCATCACCCTACTGTAGTTAGCATCACCCTGCTGTAGTTACCACCATCCTGCTGTAGTTGTCATTATTCTGTTGTAGTTAGCATCACCCTGCTGTAGTTGTCATTATTCTGCTATGGTTACCATCACCCTGCTGTAGTTGTCATCATTCTGCTGTAGTTACCTCCACCCTGCTCTAGTTGTCATCATTCTGCTGTAGTTACCATCACCTTTCTGTAGTTGTACCATCACCCTGCTGTAGTTGTCATCATTCTGCTGTAGTTATCACCACCCTGCTGTAGTTGCCATCACCCGACTGTAGTTGTTATTATTCTGCTGTAGTTGCCATCACCCTGCTGTAGTTGTCATCATTCTGCTGTAGTTACCACCACCCTGCTGTAGTTACCATCACCCTACTGTAGTTAGCATCACCCTGCTGTAGTTGTCATCATTTTTGTTGTAGTTAGCATCTCCCTGCTGTAGTTGTCATCATTCTGCTGTAGTTACCATCACCCTGCTGTAGTTTTCATTATTCTACTGTAGTTACCACCACCCTGCTGTAGTTACCATCACCCTACTGTAGTTAGCATCACCCTGCTGTAGTTGTCATCATTCTGCTGTAGTTTCTATCACCCTGCTGTAGTTGTCATTATTCTGCTGTAGTTTCTATCACCCTGCTGTAGTTGTCATTATTCTGCTGTAGTTACCATCACCCTGCTGTAGTTGTCATTCTATTGTAGTTACCATCACCCTACTGCAGTTGTCATTATTCTGCTGTAGTTACTACCACCCTGCTGTAGTTGTCATCATTCTGCTGTAGTTACCATCACCCTACTATAGTTGTCATTATTCTGTTGTAGTTAGCATCACCCTGCTGTAGTTGTCATCATTCTGCTGTAGTTACCACCCCCCTGCTGTAGTTGCCATCATCCTAATGTAGTTGTTATTATTCTGCTGTAGTTACCATCACCCTGCTGTAGGTGTCATCACCCTACTGTAGTTAGCATCACCCTGCTGTAGTTGTCATCATTCTGCTGTAGATACCATCACCCTGCTGTAGTTGTCATTATTCTGCTATGGTTACCATCACCCTGCTGTAGTTGTCATCATTCTGCTGTAGTTACCACCACCCTGCTCTAGTTGTCATCATTCTGCTGTAGTTACCATCACCCTGCTGTAGGTGTCATCACCCTACTGTAGTTACCATCACCCTGCTGTAGTTGTCATCATTCTGCTGTAGTTACCTCCACCCTGCTCTAGTTGTCATCATTCTGCTGTAGTTACCATCACCTTTCTGTAGTTGTACCATCACCCTGCTGTAGTTGTCATCATTCTGCTGTAGTTACCACCACCCTGCTGTAGTTGCCATCACCCTACTGCAGTTGTTATTATTCTGCTGTAGTTGCCATCACCCTGCTGTAGTTGTCATTATTCTGCTCTAGTTACCACCACCCTGCTGTAGTTGTCATTATTCTGCTATGGCTACCATCACCCTGCTGTAGTTGTCATTATTCTGCTGTAGTTACCACCACCCTGCTCTAGTTGTCATCATTCTGCTGTAGTTACCATCACCTTTCTGTAGTTGTACCATCACCCTGCTGTAGTTGTCATCATTCTGCTGTAGTTACCACCACCCTGCTGTAGTTGCCATCACCCTACTGCAGTTGTTATTATTCTGCTGTAGTTGCCATCACCCTGCTGTAGTTGTCATTATTCTGCTCTAGTTACCACCACCCTGCTGTAGTTGTCATTATTCTGCTATGGCTACCATCACCCTGCTGTAGTTGTCATTATTCTGCTGTAGTTACCACCACCCTGCTCTAGTTGTCATCATTCTGCTGTAGTTACCATCACCTTTCTGTAGTTGTACCATCACCCTGCTGTAGTTGTCATCATTCTGCTGTAGTTACCACCACCCTGCTGTAGTTGCCATCACCCTACTGTAGTTGTTATTATTCTGCTGTAGTTGCCATCACCCTGCTGTAGTTGTCATCATTCTGCTATAGTTACCACCACCTTGCTGTAGTTACCATCACCCTACTGTAGTTAGCATCACCATGCTGTAGTTGTCATCATTCTGCTGTAGTTTCTATCACCCTGCTGTAGTTGTCATCATTCTGCTGCAGTTGCCATCACCCTGCTGTAGTTGTCATCATTCTGCTGTAGTTACCATTACCCTGCTGTAGTTTTCATTATTCTACTATAGTTACCACCACCCTGCTGTAGTTACCATCACCCTACTGTAGTTAGCATCACCCTGCTGTAGTTGTCATCATTCTGCTGTAGTTTCTATCACCCTGCTGTAGTTGTCATCATTCTGCTGCAGTTGCCATCACCCTGCTGTAGTTGTCATCATTCTGCTGAAGTTACCACCACCCTGCTGTAGTTGCCATCACCCTGCTGTAGTTGTCGTCACCCTGCTGTAGTTGCCGTCACCCGCAGCAGTTGCCGTCACTCGGCTGTAGTTGCATTCACTGTGCATGGTGCCATCACCCTGCTGTGGTGCCGTCACCCTGCTGCGTTACCATCATCCTGCTGTGATTGCCGTCACCCGGCTGTAGTTGCATTCACTGTGCTGTAGTTACCATCACCCCTGCTGTAGTTGCCGTCACCCTGCTGTAGTTGCAGTCATTCTGCTGTAGTTGCCGTCACACTACTGTAGTTGCCGTCACCCTGCTGTAGTTGTCGTCACCCTGCTGTAGTTGTCGTCACCCTGCTGTAGTTGTCGTCACCCTGCTGTATTTGCCGTCACCCTGCTGTAGTTGCCGTCACCTTGCTGTAGTTGCCGTCACCTTGCTGTAGTTGTCGTCACCCTGCTGTAGTTGCAGTCACCCTGCTACAGCAGTTGCCGTCTCTTCCTGCCTTGGTGCCATCACCCTGCCAGCAGTTGCCGTCACTGATGTAGTTGTCCTAATCACCTGATGTAGTTGCCGTCACCCTGCTGTAGTTGTCGTCACCCTGATGTAGTTGCCGCCACCCTGATGTAGTTGCCGTCACCCTGCTGTAGTTGCCGTCACCCTGCTGTAGTTGTCGTCACCCTGCTGTAGTTGCCGTCACCCTGCCAACATTTATTTATTTGGCCACAAGATTTGAAAGAATCCAATTTGAATATACGTCCCTCTTTCTGGCAGAACCTCAAATGATTCTATTACTTGGTTAGGTTAGGTTAGGTTAGGTTAGGTTAGGTTAGGTTAGGTTAAGTTAAGTTGTGGATACATGTCACGGAAGTAGGAAGTGAGGTTCAACATTCCTCACCTTCTTGGTACAAAGCTGTTCATTTTTCTTCCAGGGATCTCAAGTATCCCTCCCGTCACAATCCTTCCCGTGACCCACTGTTACTCTGTGTTTACCGTCATAGTTAGAGTGTGTTTATCGTAGGTGTTACAGCGTGTTTGCAGCCTCGATTAAGTGTGTTTACAGCCGTAGATAGAGTGTTTACAGCTAATGTTAGAGTGTGTTGCCGTCGCTGTTACAGTGTGTTCAAAATACAGTCACAGCTCAAATACCAGCATACGATCTGGGCCTGAGAGACTGGGACCGGAGTATTTATAGAGGGTTGGCAGAGACTACCTACGAGGCGGCACTGGCCTCCCTGCACTACGGGACGACCTTGCGTGCTTGTGTTTTTATCCCTTGCTGGTACTTGTCTTCCCGCGCTAACAATCTCTGCCTCCTCACATTGACACACAGATAGAGACAGACACAGACACAGATAGAAACAGAGAGACAGGCAGACACAAGCACAGACAGAGACACCCCAAAACGACGTATGGCATAATTATTGGCTGGCTAACTAGATAGTGTCCTTACCCAGGTTAGGTGGTATAATGGTCAGGTGAAGGTGAAGACCACGGGTTCACACAAGGGTCAGCACCTCGCTCTGTGACATTCATAACCTGGTCACCAACTTTGTCTACACCCTAGAAGACTTTATAGTATAAATCCTGTTTTAACATGATATGTCGACACCTGAAAGGAAGGAATACCTGGATATTCGCCCCCCAAGCTCGCAATAGTTCACCTAACCTAACCTAAGGCCAATGGAACAGTGTTGATGTTACTTAAAGTTAAATAACACCACAGAACATTGACCAGTCAGGAGACCGTGATAGAGAGATCATTAAGGACAAGGACTCGGGGTC
>NW_024749484.1:0-23560 GCF_018991925.1 Homarus americanus | reverse complement strand
GCCTCTCCCCTTTCTTCTTCCTCCTCCTTCCTTTCCCTCCTTTGCCCTCTCAGACAGATTTGCGGGTACAAGTGGCAATACATTCCAACAATGGTGAATTTAACCACTGAATTTCCTCTCTAACTTCCATTTATTCCCTTATTTTTCTGTTTCTCTTTCACCTGTTGACTTTTTAGATTGTCTCTTTTCTCTTCTTTCTTATTTTCTGTTCTCTTCTCTCATTGTTCTTATTTATCAACGCAACACCTACCGTAGTGGCCGGGTAGAGTGAGAGAGTCAACAGGGCGGACGTTGATCTATCCGTCCCTCCTCCCTCTCCCTCCTCTCTCCTCCCTCCCCCTTAGTAAAGTCGTCAGCACGATCATTTGCTTAACGCCAACAGAAAGAAGGGAAGGAAGATAAGGGGAAGGGTGAGGAGTTAAGGGTGAAGGGAGAAAAGATGAGAGAGGTAGGGAGAGAGAGAGAGAGGAGAGAAGAGAGAGAGAGAGAGAGAGAAGGAGAGAGAGAGAGAGAGAGAGAGAGAGAGAGAGGAATGAGAATATAGGGAGATAGTGATGAGAGAAAGAATATAGTGGATTGAGAGGAATAAGGTCATGAGAGGGACAAGGAATGTAAAGAGGGGAAAAGAAGGAAGAGATAAGGAAAGGTAAAAAGAAAGAAGGAAGTAGGAAGGGAAGGAGAGAGGAAAGGAATAAGAAAAACAACGAAGGAATAGGAAAAATGAAAACACAAAAAATAAAACAAGGTCGATTACAAAATACCAAAAAGTATGTCGGTATTTTGGAACTATCAAAAGAAAACTAAAAATATCAAGGGAACATTAAAGAAGAGCCAGTTTTATACATGTCAGAGTGGAGTATGTAGGAGGGGGCTGAGTATGTGGGGGGTAAAAGTATTATTACTCATGTATCCTCCTGCTCCACCCCCTGGCCTCTTCCCTCGTTTCATTTCTCCCTTTTTTCATTTCTCCCTTTCTCCAACCAGTCCCTATCTCTCTTTAATCTTCTTTCTTCTTCTTTCTTCTTTTTTTTTTCTTCTTTCCTGCTCTCTCATATTCTCCTCCTACTTTCTCCTCCTTCTAATTCATCCATCCTTTCTCCCAACCTCCCACCCTTCCTTCCTTCCTTCATCTCCCTTCCCTTCCACCTACCTGCTCCTCCTCCCTCCTTCCTCTTCCTTCCACCTACCTGTTCTCCTCCCTCCTTCCTCTTCCTTTCCACCTACCTGCTCTCCTCCCTCCTTCCTCTTCCCTTTCCACCTTCCTCTCCTGCCCTCTCCATCACCCCAGGTCCCATGCATATAATTTCAGTCAGGATAAACTGTGATATACTATACAATCAATGAATCGTATCACAACTTTCCTTACCTTATAATAATCAAAGGTAAATTATTCATTAACTTGACCAGGTAATATAAGTTGGTCTTTCACAATGACAAAGACTATTAAAACTTAACTTTTTTTCTAATCACTTTAAGCAATCCAATCACGCAATCCAATCACGCATCCAATCACGTAATCTAATCACGCAATCTAATCACGCAATCCAATCACGTAATCCAATCACTCCTTAATCTGGACATGTATCATTTAAGTTTACGAAAGTTATAATGAATGAACTTTTCTTTATAATTTCTATTCTAATCAGTCTGTGTAAATCCAAGTCAGATTAGGTAAGATTTAATGTATTTTATATTTCTTATAGTATTCCTGAAAGAATGTCTAATCTAACCAAGTTCACTAATCCTAAGCCGGCACAACTCTGATTAGATTAAGAAGGATCAGTAAGGTAACTTTTCCATACGACGTCTGGGTAATGCGAGAGGTCTGTTGCTGTCATCTGTGTCCGTCTGTCTCAATCTGTCTCTAAATTTCTGTCTCTTATTATCGACAGGTTCCCTTCTCTCTCTCTCTATATGTAAATCGGCAGTTACTATCTCTTTATCTCTCTTAAGTCAGCAGTATCTGTCTCTGTCTCTTTCTGTCTGTATGTAGCGACAGTTACTATCTCTTGTCTCTCTCTCTAAGTCAGTAGTATCTGTCTCTCTGTCTCTTTCTGTCTATATGTAAAGCGACAGTTACTATCTCTCTTGTATATCTGTAATTCAGCAGTTTATATCTATCTCATTATCTCTCTGTCTCATTGAAAATCAGTAGTTTCTATCTCTTTAGTTCTCTCTTTGTTTCTCTGTCTCTCTTGTTTCTTTTCAATATCTACAACGTCTATATATGATAGATTAATATAACTAACCATCTTGATCACCCTAGAGCTCTTATTTCTTTAAGGTCAACAGGTCAAAGGTCAAAGGTCAAAGGTCAAAGCTCTGTAAACGATATCACCAGACATGAGTTGTTCCCTTCGAGTGAAGATTAATTTTGTTATGAAGGTATCCGAATGGTGTGTGTGTGTGTGTGTGTGTGTGTGTGTGTGTGTGTGTGTGTGTGTGTGTGTGTGTGTGTGTGTGTGTGTGTGTGTGTGTGTTTAGAAAGAGATGACAGGTCTTAGAGGGCGAGTAGGGTGAGGGGAATGGGAGGAAATGGAAAGAGAGGGGTGAGTGGGAGGAAAAGGGTAGAGAGAGGGGGAAGGTAAGTAGCTGCTGGACCTCTCTGGACTATCGAACAGACCAAATCAGGCCAATGCGTCGATACCCACCGGACGCTGACGGAGAAGTGGGGAGGGGAGGGAGGGAGAAAGGAAGGGGGGAGCTAGAGGGAAAGGAAGTGAAGGAGAGAAGATGGATGACACTGGGGGAAGGGGGAAGGGTAAGAGGCGAGGGGGGAAAGGAAAGAGGTAAGGAAAAAAGGAGAAAACTGAAGAGAGGGAAGGAGAGCAAGAGAGGTAAAGAGAGGTAAGGGAGATGGAAAGAGAGTAGGAGAGGAAGGGAAGTAAGATAAATAGAGAAGAGGAAGAGGGAAGGGAGATAGAAGGGTAAAATAATAAAAAAGATAGGAATGAAAATAGGGTGGAGGAGATGAAGGAGGAATTGAGGAAAAAATTCAGGAAAACCTGAAAGAATAAAGTATGTACAGGCAAAACAATTCTACTTATAATTTTTACTTTGTTTACATTAAAAAAATAAACACCTGAAGATTGAGGCATTTTTATCTGTTCATTCAAAGTCACTTGAGGCTGAAAGAAAGAAAGAAAGAAAGAAAGAAAGAAAGAAAGAAAGAAAGAAAGAAAGAAAAAAAGACAGAGCAAAAGAAAAGTGAAAAATAGACAAAATAAAACAGTCAACAACAAATAACCAGAAAAATGACTTAAGTGACAAGGAGAGAGAGAGAGAGAGAGAGAGAGAGAGAGAGAGAGAGAGAGAGAGAGAGAGAGAGAGAGAGAGAACGAAAAAGATAGAGAGCAACTAAACGTTCTGAGATGGAGGGCTCTGAAGGATTCATGGAGGGGCTATAAAGGACACATGGAGGGATATTGACAATACATATACAAGAATTCAGAAGCAACATACGGAGTGGGATTTACAGAATGGGATGGAGGGGATTTCAGAAGACTTGTGGAGTAGGAGGTCCAATTGAGGTGGGGATTCAGGTGACTCTCCCACTCATTGACTGACAGACCATTATTTTTTCTACTCTGACTGTCAAAGTTGTGGTAATTCTTCAGTCCCCTAAGTCGCTTTTTCGTTTTCTTTGTTAATGTTGTTTTACGTTTTCTGTTGCTGTTTATTTTCTTGTTGTTTATCTTCCATTTTCGTCCCTTTGTATTTTCTTCTGTATTTTGTGTGTGTTTCTGTTTCTCCTGTTTTATTGTATACTTCTGTTTGAGCTTGTCTGTTTTTCCTGTTATTGTTGTTTTCCTCCTGTTACAGCTGTTTTCCTCCTGTTTTTGCTGTGTTTTCCTCTCGTTATTGCTATATTTTCCTCCCGTTATAGCTGTGTTTTCCTCCCGGTATAGCTGTGTTTTCCTCCTGTTATAGCTGTGTTTTCCTCTCGTTATTGCTGTGTTTTCCTCCCATTATAGCTGTGTTTTCCTCCCGTTATAGCTGTGTTTTCTTCCCGGTATAGCTGTGTTTTCCCTCCCGTTATAGCTGTGTTTTCCTCTCGTTATTGCTGTGTTTTCCTCCCATTATAGCTGTGTTTTCCACCTAGTTCTCTCATTTTAACTTTTAAACACTACACACACACACACACACACACACACACACACACACACACACACACACACACACACACACACACACACACACACACACACACACACACACACACACACACACACACACACACACACACACACACACACACACACACACGCACACAAACACACACATACATCTTCTACCATTAGCGTATTTGAGAGGTTATGAGAATGGTAGAAATACGAGGAAGGTTGGGGAGGGGTAAAGGGGAAAGGGAAAAGGGGGAGAAAGGGGAAGAGGTTCGGGCGGAAATTAAAGTATATCATGAGGTGACAGCGTCAGGTCGGTCGGTCGGTCGGTCGGTCTGTACTGAACGTCTTGTCGGTCTGTTTGTGAAGCCATTTATTTTTTTCTCTAGTCATTTCTTGTTCTCGTCTTTATCATCTTTGTAGTTATGTCTGTGCTGATCCTTCCCGTCTGTTTTATTAGTTCGGTCTTTTTCTGTGTATGATTTCCTCACTGTATGATTTCGTCTTTATCTATAATTTCGTCCACCCTGTATGTATTATCTCGCCCGTATAAATTAATATCACTCAACCTCAACATATCCACCGTGTCCGTATGTCTCCGTGTCCCTCAGCACGTGTCCGCATGTCTCCGTGTCATTCATCCGTGTCCGTATGTCTCCGTGTCCTTCATTCGTGTCCGTATATCTCCGTGTCCTCAGCACGTCCGCATGCCTCCGTGTCCTTCATCCGTGTCCGCATGCCTCCGTGTCCTTCATCCGTGTCTGTATATCTCCGTGTCATTCATCCGTGTCCGTATGTCTCCGTGTCCTTCATTCGTGTCTGTTCGTTTGGGAATACCATAACGTTAGTGAGAATCATTTAGACACTAACGAGGACAACTACTCCATTAGACACCTTGTGTGTGTGTGTGTGTGTGTGTGTGTGTGTGTGTGTGTGTGTGTGTGTGTGTGTGTGTGAGAGTGTGTGTGTATGTGTGTGTAAACAAAGCGACTGATCAAGGAATATTCGATTTAGTATTGGATTCCTTTATTCTCTTGTCCATTTTTATTTCCTGGTATTTCTGGTTACAACTTATTTTATTTTATCAGACAAGCGGAGTCGCCACTAAACTAACTGTACTTCGGGATCTGAAAGTCAAATATGAGACGAGATCGTTTGATATATTTCTGGCTGGTGTGTTGTGATGTGAAAACTATTGAAGGATTATATAGAAAAAAAATAAATATCAAGTCGGTAGATTTTTGTATTAGGGTTAAAAAGTTTTCAAAAATATAAAATAAAACAATATTAAAAAAAATAAAACCATAAAATTGAAAGACGTAATTTTTTTTTAATTGAAGTGAAAAAAATTAAACCATATATAGAAGATTGATGGGAAATTTATGGGTTTATGTATTAAAACAAAAACCTTAAACCCATAGAGAAAGTAAAGAACAAGTTAGGGGTTTATATATCAGAAGGAAAAAGGAAAAAAATGAAGGCATCGTATTTCTTGTTCTTGTTCATATCTCTTTTTTTTGGCTTTTATCTCATAATTACTTGTTTTATTTTATATCTCTTTATTCTTGTTTATTTCTCTTTATCACTTTAATCTTGTTTACTTGTTTATCTCTCTCTTTACTCTTGTTTTTGTTTACATTATTCGTCTCATTGACTCACCAACATCAATAAGGAAGGTGAGGAAAAGGGGGAGGGAGAGAGGGGGGGAAATCTTCTTCTTCCCTCCTCCTCCTTGGAATCTACACCTCTTCCCTCTTTATCCCCTTATCCCTCCCCTTTCTCTTCCTTATCCTCCTATTCCTCCTCCTCTTCCACTCTTTCCCTTTCCACAACTTAATTTCCCTTCCTCTCCTCACCCTCTTTACCCGTTCCTGCACGAGTCATTAGTCACTGCTACCCCTTCCTCCCATCATCCCCCTTCCCTTTTACTTCCCTTCCCTTCTCAGCATTTACTGCCATCTTACGAGAGGATGGGGAAAAGGGATGGTTTCACTAATGGGGTGGGGGTAATGGAAGGGGGTGCTGATGGGAGAGGTGGTGGTTGAGAGATGGGAAGGGTCGATGGTAGGGGTAATGGAAAGGGTCGATGGTAGGGGTAATGGAAAGGGGTTATGGTTGAGAAATGGGAAGGAGGTGATGGTTAGAGTGATGGGAAGGGGTGATGGTTTGAGATGATGTTGAAATGTACAAACACTAACTCTCCCTAGCTTGCTATTGGTGGAGGAGGAAGCATGACTTATTACTTCTCTGCCTTGCTATTGGTTAAGGAGATCATATATACTAACTTAACTTCCTCGCTATTGGCCAGGAAACCCAGACCACTAACTTACATTCCTTACTATTGGTCGAGGAAATAAGACATATTGGTTTACATTCTTCCTATTGGCCAAGAGGTTAAGACCTTTAGCATCATTTCCTCATTCTTTCTTGCTATTGGTCGAGGAAATAAGAACCATATCTTTACTTTCTTGCTATTGGTCGAGGAAATAAGACTTACTGCCTCCCATTGTTGTTATTGGTTAACGGTCTATGCCCACTTAATACCCTAAACTCTCTTGCTGACCTAAACACACACACACACACACACACACACACACACACACACACACACACATACACACTACACACACACACACACACACACACACACACACAACTCGTATACGAAATTCTGGAAACAGTTCATTAAATCAGGACAAATTTATTATCTGTCCTTCCTCTATACTGTTAATAGAGTATGTTAACACGGGGTGTGGGGTGGAGGTTTAAAACGGTGGAGTGGAGATTAATACAAGGAACTGGGTTTTAAACACGGAGGAAATAGGTTTAACATAGCAGAATGATTTTTAACACGGTAGAGTGGGTTTTAACGTATGTGTTTGTGTGTGTGTGTGTGTGTGTGTGTGTGTGTGTGTGTGTGTGTGAGTGTGTGTGTGTGTGTGTGTGTGTCTCCTCGTCTTTGCACCTGAAACAGAGATTGTTCCGTCAGATACCCGAGCATGAGAAAGGCTTTACACGCTGCACCTCCAACTGCTGTAATATTTAGCGTCAGATCCATTACCTTAAAATATTTCGACACACACAATTCCCCTCCTCCCACGCACTCTGTATCAGGACCTCCTCCCATGGTGTGCTGAATCATGTACACAGGGCGGAGAGACGGGGCATGATTGAGAGACAGATGGATAGAGGGTGAGATAGAGAGAGACAAAGAGACTGTGAAAGACTGGATATGAGAGAGAGAGAGAGAGAGAGAGAGAGAGAGAGAGAGAGAGAGAGAGAGAGAGAGAGAGAGGAGTAGAATGTGTCTCTTAGACTGGGTGTAAATCTTTCACGAAGGAGCAGGTAGTAAGGTGGCGAGAGGAGGAGGAGAGGTGTAGTGTAGTGCATCGTAACACCTGATTCTGTGTGTGTGTGTGTGTATGTGCGTGTGTGTGTGTGTGTGTGTGTGTACCTCCTCTCTGTCATCTCCATCAATTTCTCCTCAATCATCTCCACCTTCCTCCATCCCTCATCACCCCATTCCCCTCATCTCCCCTCCTCCCTCCTACAGATGGGATAAATAATTCAAAACATGTCGTGTTAGAAGTTGCCGCCAGAGGACCAGAAATGCATTTAATTGAAGGGTCCCCAAGTGTACATAATTTACCTAATGGTATAAACAGCCCGTGATGGAGGTGGTTATTGTCAACACCTCGCTGGTATATACTGTAGTGTCAGGTGTTGTCCTCTGTAAACCTAACCTAACCTAACCTCACCTAACTCCACCTAACCTAACCTAACCTAACCTAACCTAATCCCAATCCTAACCTCACTCACCTTCCCTCACCTAATCAACCTAACCTCACCTAACCCAACTTAACCTAACCTCACCTAACCCACCCAACCTCACCTAACCAACCTAACTCACACCTAACTCAACCTAACCTCACCCAACCTAACCTAACCTAACCTCACCTAACCTCACCTAACCTAACCTCACTCTAACCTAACCTCACCTAACCTCACTACCTAACCTAACCTCACCTAACCTAACCTAACCTACACAATTGACTTCATATTTAGATAATTAGTCTATGCATTTCAGTATACATTTTATCCACTGTTATTTTTATATATTTATTGATTAGAATAACGTAAGGGGTGGGGGGGTAGGGGGTGGGGGGTGGGGGGGGGTAGGGGGTGGGGTAGGGGGTGGGGGTAGGTGACATTCTGACTCCATATAGTAAATATATTCTCAACCCTTAGTGATGCTCTCTAGTGTGTGTGTGTGTGTGTGTGTGTGTGTGTGTGTGTGTTTATTATAGCGTTGGTGAGTTGTACCATGATTGTGTTTGTGAGAAAGATGGTGTTTGTTGACCCAATTTGTTTTATTGCTTGTCTATGCAGAGGACACAGTTTGTTAATTGTATTGTCTTCGTTTTTTCTCTTCATTTTTCTTTCTTTCATTCTCTCTCCGTTTGTTTCTATATGCGTCTATTTCGCTCTGTTTGTGTTTCAGTTTATTTGTCTATTTCCTTCTGTTTGTTTCCCTTTGTCTATTCATTCGTCTCTCTCTCTCTCTCTCTCTCTCTCTCTCTCTCTCTCTCTCTCTCTCTCTCTCTCTCTCTCTCTCTCTCTCGTACCAATAAAGCCCTGGAGAGTAATATACTAAATTGAGAAAATTAAAGTGTGTTTTTTAATCCCAATTCCTTAAAAATCTTCCCAATGTTCCAAATAACAAGAAGATCAAATTTCCCAAAACAATAAAATAAAATCTAATACATTAAAGTTCATCAGTGAATCTCCAATCGCCTAAGTTCCCTCTTCCTGTTCCTCTCTGACTCAAATTATTATTAATCCAGAGCTATAAATTATAATAATCACCTTGTGGTTCCTGTAGGGTGAAGGGGAGTTAATGGGGCAGGGAGAATAATTATTAGCTCCCATAACAAGGAATTATCACAAATAACGACTGTCTTTCCCGGGATAATGAGGAGGACGGGTTTTGTGTCGTGTTGAGATGAGGAAGTGGAGGGAGAGGGATGTTGGGATGGTGATGAGAGGGAGGAGGAGAGAGAAGAGAAAGGCATGAGTAGGAGAGAGAGGGGAGAGAAGGGTATACGAAGAGGGGAGAAAGACAGAGAGGGTATGGGGAGATATAAAAAGAAAGGGAAGAGTGGTAGAGAGAGATATAAGGAAGAACAACGGGGAGAGAAAAACAGAGGTAGAGAGGAGAGAAAAAAGAGAGATAGCAGTAAGAGACAGAGAGAGAGAGAGAGGGTGGAGAAAAGGACGGAGAAAGAGAGGAGAGATAAATACGAAATAGTGAAGAGAAAATATATATTAAATATTTAAATTATCCACTTGAAAGAAATATGTTTTAATGACAAGCAAAAATATATGTATTACAAATAAATTCAAAACCCAAAAATTCCGTAAAAATATATAGAAAAATATAAAACAACATAGACAAGTTAAGGATGGAGGTGTTAAGTTTATAATAATTATTAAAGTAAACAATGGTGACAATAATTACTAGAGAGAACCAATTAATGACCACGCCATCAGGGGGAACAACATTATGGTGTTTTGTTTAACCAGGAAGAGTAGGTGTGTGTGTGTGTGTGTGTGTGTGTGTGTGTGTGTGTGTATGTGTGTGTGTGTGTGTGTGTGTGTGTGTGTGTGTGTGTATGTGTGTGTGTTCACCATCGTTACGTCATCTTACCCGCTTATGGTATCTCTATCTATCTATCTATCTATATATCTATCTATCTATCAAAATCTATATATCTATCTATTTATCAATCTATCTATCTATCCATCTTCTGATCATATTATGTAATGTGAAGGCGTGTGTGGCGTGAGGGCGTGTGAGGGCGTGTGGGAGGGCGTGTGGGCGTGCAGGCTTGTGAGGGCGTGAGGCAATATTAAGAGTGATGGAGGGAACATGGCCGCCCTACAGAAGGAAGCAGCTTGGGTTTTATCACGGGATCTCGACACACAAACGCCACGGATGAAAGGGATATTGCGTGGTTTTATTGGTTAGTGAGAGGGGTGGGTGGGGTGGTGAGGGATGGTGAGGGAGAGGTGATGGTGAAGGGTGGTGAGGAGAGGTGATGGTGAGGGGTGGTGGAGTGAGAGGTGTGATGGTGGTGGTGGTGGAGTGGGAGAGGTGATGGTGAGGGGTGGGTGGAGTGGAGAGGTGGATGAGGTGTGGTGAGTGGTGAGAGGTGATGGTGAAGGGTGGTGAGTGGTGAGAGGTGATGGTGAGGGGTGGTGAGGGAGAGGATGGTGAGGGGAAGGGGTTGGGAGGGAAGGAGGAGGAGAAAGAGAAATAAAGGAGATAGAGAGCACAGGAGAAGATGAAGAGAAGAAGAGGAGAAATTAAAGATAAATAGGGACATGAGATAAAGTAAAAGGGATGAAGGAAGGAGTGGTAGGGATGAAGAGGGAGTGTATTAATGGTTAGGAGGATGGAGAGGATTTAACAGGATGAAGGATGGAATTAGGAGCAGCGAGTGGTGGTAGTGGTGGTAGTGGTGGTAGAGGTGGTGGTGGTAGTTGTGGTGGTGGTGGTGGTGGCGGTGGTAGTGGTGGTGGTGGTGGTGATGATGGTGAGGTGGGTGGTGAGGTGTGGTGGTGGTGGTGGTGGTGGTGGGTGGTGGAGGTGAATTGGTGGTGAGGTGGTGGTGGTGGTGGTGATGATGGTGGGTGGTGGTGGTGGTGTGGTGATGTGTGGTGGTGGTGGTGGTGTTGGTGGTGGTGGTGGTGGTGTGGTGGTGGTGAGGTGGTGGTGGTGGTGGTGGTAGTGGTGGTGGTGAGTGGTGGTAGTGGTGGTGGTGGTAGTGGTGGTGGTGGTGGTAGTGGTGGTGGTGGTGGTGGTGGTGGTTCAGATGATGTAGGTGAGACTGTGGTGGTATTTCTCTCTCTCTCTCTCTCTCTCTCTCTCTCTTTTTTTTTTCTCTCCAGAAGGCACAAGTTCATCATGGCGGAGCGTCCAACAAAACCAGTACCGCTTGTTAATGTGTTTGTATAGCGCCGCACCATTGTTTTGTTATTTGTGACAACAACCAGGCATTAGCTTCACTTGTTTTTGTTGATCAAGCTTAATACCCTGTCTTTGTTTTGTTTATAGTGTATTTTGTGTGTGTACGTGTGTGTGTGTATGTGTGTGTGTGTGTGTGTGTATGTGTGTGTGTGTGTGTGTGTGTGTGTGTGTGTGTGTGTGTGTGTCTGTGTGTGTCTGTCTGTCCGTTATTTTCACACACTCTACTATGTAACGTAGCAGGAACCAATCATTAAATAATTCTTTACTGTATTTTTGACTTTTGTTGAGTTTTTCTTATAATAAAAATACCAAGAAAAGCAACGCCTCAAGACACTAGTTTGAAGGAAAGAGAGTTTGATAGTATTGTGCCTTTGCCTCTTTTTGCTGTTGCAGTGTTGACCATGTTGCATTAGAAGGCGAGAAGAAAAACCTCTCTCTCTCTCTCTCTCTCTGGTTGAAGGTGGAAAATGGGGAGGATTAGAAAGAGAGAGGAGATAAAAACGATGCTGGAGAACAAGAAGAAGAAAAAGCGAAGGTGGAATGGGAAAAGGGAAAGAAGATACACAAGAGGAGGAGGAGGAGAAAGTGTAGAGAAAACTGGAAAAGAAAGAAGAAGAAAAGAAGTAGTAGAAGGAAATGAGAGAAAAAAACTATAGCTGGTAGAAATACAGAAAACGTCACGCCATTGGACACTTCTTATTCATAATATTTCTGTAGCGAGTGTTAGGTAGCAGAGGGAGGGAGAGGAGGAAAGAGGATGAAGAGGAAGAATAGAAGGAGGAAGAGGAGGAGAAGAAGCGAAGGAGATGGAGGAAGAAAGGGGAAGGATGATGAGGAAAGAAGAAAGAATTGATGGTATGTAGATGTTTCATGATCTCAGGAAAAATGGAAGGAAGGACTGAAGGAAGGAAGGAAGGAAGGAAGGAAGGAGAAGGAAGGAAGGAAGGAAGGAAGAAGGAAGGAAAGGAAGGAAGGAAGGAGTAAACAAAGTAGAAACACCACCGCTGAGTTTTGATTCATTGTGTCTTTGTACCGAGTGTTGGCATGCAGATGTTGGGAGAGGGAGGTGAAGGGGAAGGGAGGAGAAAGAGAAGGAGGGAGAAAGGGAGGGGGAAGGGAAAGAAGGAGGGTGGGAGAGGAAGAAAGGGAGAAGGGGAGAGGAAGGAGAGGAGGGGGATAGAGAGTAAGAAGGAAGAGAAGAGGAGAGGGAGGAAGGATAGGAAGAAGAAAGATAGTAAGAAAGGGAAAGTAAAAAGGAATAAAAGGAAGAAAAAGAATATGAAGGGAAGGAAAGGGAAAAAGGAAAAGAGGAGGAAAGAAGGGAAGAGAGGTGGTGCTCATACCATCTCATTATTCTATCACATTCCCTCTCCTCTCTTCAACTCCCTTCCATCTCCCTTCACCACTACTCATACCTCTTCATGCTACTTCCCTCTCTCGCTGACTCCCCTCCCTCCTTCCTTACCTCTCCCCTCTTCCCTATCTCTCAACTGCATTACGGAGAAGTGAGATATTATAAACCGTCAATATTTACTCTTCCTTTTGTTGATTTTGGCTTCGGTCGGAGGAGGAAGGCTCAGACGCCAGCCGATGGAACTCTGGCAAGACTCGTTTGTTATCTCACACACATTCAAGATGGACGGCAAAGTCACCAAAAAATAATCGCGATATTTTTTTTTTCATTGACGGAAATAAATTCTTTAGTGATATTATTTTTTTATTAATTGATCCATTGTGATAAATCATTTCCTTGGATTTATATATTAAATTTTAATAATAATTCTCTCTTTAAAACGTTCAAAATCGACAAAAAAAATCATGCGAAAATAAACCTTACGTTCCTCTTTTGTTCCAATAAACGAATGAATTCATAAACGACATAACCTTCACCTCAGGGTAATTTTCACTTGTGGTATAAATCATAATAATTCTTGGGTATAAAGAAACGAGAACGAGGCAAGCAGAAGAGAGAGAGAGAGAGAGAGAGAGTGTTTGGTTTGAGCGCGTCAGATATCGTCTTTCTTTTGTTTGTGAGTCCTTGAGGACACAAGATGGCTTCCTGACCACCCAACACCTCGCATGACGGGGAACATTTCCTCGAAGCCTTGCAGAGGAGGCGTGCGTGTGTGTGTGTGTGTGTGTGTGTGTGTGTTGTTGTGTGTGTGTGTGTGTGTGTGTGTGTGTGTGTGTGTGTGTGTTGGTGTGTGTGTGTGTGTGTGTGTGTGTGTGTTTACTACATATTTGCGTTTGATTGATCTTATTGAGTATGCAATCACATACACATTTCCTTTAATTGCATTCTGCGTCTGCATACATGAAACATACATACTACACACACACACACACCCAAACAATAATAAAAAGAAAACATGGATTTGTCCATAAAAAATATTTTCTCACAACTAAAGTCGTATTTAAAAACAAACAAACAGCCCTCTCACAACAAACACAAAGCCCTCTACAAACACAAACCACCAAACACAAACCCTCTAACAAACACAACCAACAACAACCCCGCAACACAAACCTCTCACAACAAGCAAGCCCTCTCTAACAACACAAACCATATCTACAACAACACAAGCCCTCTCTATAAACACAAACCCTCTACAGAGCAGACCATGACAGACAGACAAGCCTCTGCGAACAGAAGCCTATGCAGCACAGTTTGAGCAGAGGCCTCTGCAGAAGCACCCTTGCAACAGGCACGAGCCCACTCTCTGTAACAAGCACAGACCCTCTCTTAACAGACACAAACCCTCTCTGTATAACAAACACAAACAAAACACACTCTCTATTTACAAGCACAAACCCTCTCTATAACAAAAACCCTCTCTATAACAAACACAAACCCTCTCTATAACAAAACAAACCCTCTCTATAACAAACAAACAAACCCTCTCTACAACAACACAAACCCTCTCTTAACAAACAGACCCTCTAACAAGCAAACAAACCCTCTCTACAACAAACACAAACCCACTCTCTACAACAAACACAGCCCTCTCTACAACAAACACAAGCCTCTCTATAACAAACACAAACCCTCTCTATAACAAACACAAACCCTCTCTACAACAAGCACAAACCCTCTCTACAACAAACACAAACCCTCTCTACAACAAACACAAGCCCTCACACAGCAAGCACAACCCTCTCTACAACAAACACAAACCCTCTCTACAACAAACACAAACCCTCTCTATAACAAACACAAACCTCTACAAGCCTCTCTACAACAAACCCTCTCTATAACAAACACAAACCCCGATATAACAAACAAACATGGACTGAACCCCTCCGCATAAAAAAAGTAAAAGCGATCTGTAAAAAATCCGTGAAAATCAAATTAAATAAAAAAACCCGACACAAAACCCGCACAGTCCAACAAATTTTGACAGTCGCTGTACATGGCCGTCAATCAGGTGTTTTTTTCTCTGTTTATTTTTTTGCTGTTGTTGTGATTAACCTGTGTTGTTAAGTTCACTGCTGGGGATAATGACAGCGAAAAGTTTACTGTTGGGTTATAATGACAGGAAAAAGATCACTGTTGGGTTATAATGACAGGAAAAAGGTCACTGCTGGGGATAATGACAGCGAAAAGTTTACTGTTGGGTTATAATGACAGGAAAAAGATCACTGTTGGGTTATAATGACAGGAAAAATTTACAGTTTCTTTATGTAACAACTCCAGCCTATAACACAATGCCAGGGGGGGGGGAAACTTCGTAGCGCCTGGCGTAATATTACCAGCCTTCTGCCAGCACCGGCGTATGGTATCCGATAGTAATGTTATTTTGTTATTTCTGAAAGGATAAAGAAATAAATTACCTGTTATTATGGGTCTTTTAAACTCAATCTCATCTATCTATCTATCTATCTATCTATCTATCTATCTATCTATCTATCTATCTCAATAAATGTGGTAATATTTTGAGGGCGGAGGAACACACACACACACACACACACACACACACACACACACACACACACACACACACACACACACACTCTACCGATGATTAAAAAGAACATCTTATTAATTCACTATATATTTATATTACTAACTAATTAAAAAACAATTATACCCCATGATAAATAACTTTGTGAATTATAATAAAAAGTACAGCCGTTGTTCCCTAACATTATGATAATTAATTCAGTAACACGTAATACAGTTAGCGTAAAATATATGAACAATCCGGCTGAAATTTGAGGATTTTTAGAGCATTGTAAAAGGGATGGTTGAGAATAATAATAATAATAATAATAATAATAATAATAACAACAATAATAATAATAATAATAATAATAATAATAATAATAATAACAATAATAATAATAATAATAATAATAATAATAATAATAATATAATAATAATAATAACAATAATAATAATAATAATAATAATAATAATAATAATAATAATAATAATAATAATAATAACAATAATAATAATAATAATAATAATAATAATAATAATAATAATAATAATAATAATAACAATATATAATAATAATAAGAAGAACAATGGCATCATTTTCGAATGGATTAACTACCTGTTAATCTTCGCTTCTGGGATTAATGAACTCACTTTTCCTTATGGTGGGATTTTGTGTCTATGCTAACTTCTGTGTGGATTAATATTACTAATTTTAGCTGTTGCTTGGGATTAATGGTATATATTTTAGCTTCCTGTAGAAATTCAACATAGCCCTTCTGGCGGGATTATGCCACTCTATTTAGCTTACGGTGGGATTACCTCACTCGTAACCTTTTTTTTAACCGGATTTACCAGTCCATTTAACTCTTAATAGGATTACGGCTCTTATAATAGGTTTTTCCTGGGGGGGGGGATTAATACCAGCAGATTACCTATTCGACACAAGTAAACATAACACTTATACCGGGATTAATTTGAACTCCATTTAGTTCCTGATGGGATTAATGTCTATCATAGCTTTCAGAGGGGGATTAATAGGGAGGATTAGTGTCGTTGATTAACAGGTGTTGGGGTATGGTGTGGTACCTTATAGTGAAGTTAACTCATATTCCTTCTGTCTCTCTCTTTATCTGTTTATTTATTTATTCATTTATTTATCTATTTACTCCTCCTTCTGTATTTATTCCTTTACCTACACATATCTTTATTTTATTAATCTATTTATTTATTTATTTATTTCTATTTCTATCTCTCATCGTCATACAAATCTCTGGAAATTCTGAACCTGTCACACACACACACACACACACACACACACACACACACACACACACACACACACACACACACACACACACGCCCTCCAACCCACAGTGTCTCAGGGGGGAGAGCAGGACAACCCTGGGAGACACCCTATATTATGTGTGGTGTAGGGAAGGTAACTCAAGCTTAGATCAATATGGTAGAGGAGAGTGATGGGAGGCTGATCTTGTCTCAGTTTCTGTTGACCTTGTGTGTGTGTGTGAGTGATGGTCGGCCAGTCAACACGCTGGTATGTTTGTGGGTCTCTCTCTCTCTCTCTCTCTCTTTCCTTACCTACACCTACCTAAACCCCTTACACTCACTTAAATGTACCTACACCTACCACCTACATTAACCTACGTCCACCTACGAACTTACACCCCACCTACTCACCTACACCTACACACCCACCTACATTACTCGTCCTACACGAACCTACCCCACCTACACGAACCTACACCCACCTACACTCACCTACACCTACCCTACACCCATTACCCCACGGACACGTTATCCTCACATTATCTCATCTTACAACACTTTCTGCTTCACTGGGTACACAGACACGAGGAGTGGGTGGGGAGGTGGATGGGGGAGTGGGGGAGGTGTGTAAGTGAGGGAGTAGAGTGGGGAGGTGTGGTAGTGAGGAGAGTGGGGAGGTGGTGGGGTGAGAGTGATGGGGGTGGGGGAGGTGGTAAGTGAGAGTGATGGGAGTGGGGGTGGTAGAGTGAGAGTGATGGGGAGTGGGGGAGGGTGGTAAGTGAGGGAGGTGGTGGGGGCGGGTGTGGGGTGAGGGGGAGGATGAGTGGGGGTGGGGGGTGGTAAGTGAGGGAGGTGGGGAGTGGGGGGAGGTGGTGAAGTGAGGAGAGTGATGGGGGTGGGGTAGGGTGTGTAAGTGAGGGAGAATGATGGGGAGTGGGGGAGGTGGTAGTGAGGAGAGTGATGGGGAGTGGGAGGGTGGTGAGGGGGAGAGTGATGGGGAGTGGGGAGGGTGTGGGGTGAGGAGATGATGGAGTGGGGGAGGGTGAGTGGGGAGGTGATGGGAGAGTGGGGGAGGGTGGTGAGGTGAGGTGATGAGAGTGGGGCAGAATGAAGTGAGGAGTGGGGTAGGGTGGTAAGTGAGGTGATGGGGGGGTGGGGGTGGTAAGTGAGGTGATGGGGGTGGGGGAGGTGGTAAGTGAGGTGATGGGGGGTGGGGAGGGTGGTAAGTGAGGTGAGTGGAGTGGGGGAGGGTGGCAAGTGAGGTGATGGGGAGGGGGAAGGTGGTGAGGTGAGGTGAGTGGGGTGGGGGGGAGGGTGGTAAGTGAGGAGGTGATGGGTGGGGGAGGGTGGTAAGTGAAGGAGGTGATGGGGAGTAGGGTAGGTTGGGTAAGTGAGAGGTGATGGGGAGTAGGATGGGGAGTCCTGGGGTGTTTGAGGACTTTGTTTAGGTTTAGGCGAAGTTTTGATTATTCTGTCTCTTGGTTTATTGATTTTTTTAAGCCTTTTGGTCGATTAATCTAAATAAATCCTCGTCATTTATTGTTGTTGTTGTTGTTGTTGTTATTGTTGTTGTTGTTGTTGTTATTGTTGTTGTTGTTGTTGTTATTGTTGTTGTTGTTGTTGTTATTGTTGTTGTTGTTGTTGTTGTTGTTGTTGTTGTTGTTTGTGTATTTCTATGCTACAACTACAAAGATATTTAAGTATTTTAAGTAAGTCACACAACACTTATTCATGATTACAGGAATTTTATCTCGAATTCAACTTTTAATGAGTTGACACTTTGAACTCGGAAGGTAATGGTATATTTTTTTTCCGGTGTTTATATCGATATTTTCAGGAGCTGTCACACACACACACACACACACGTACACACACACACACACACCACTGCCCTCAACCCACTCTTCATTTTTAGTTAATTGAAGTTCTCCTCATGGTATTTGATCGTGTGTGTGTGTGTGTGTGTGGAGGCAGAATGATGTCTTTTTTACCTGAACCATGTTAACTGGTTCCTGTGAAAGGCAATTATGGAATGATATAATGAAGAAATAATTTAGGTTAACTATTTTAGGTGAAGACAATGATAGGTATTGTTATCTGGGTGTGATGAAGAAAATTTAATGCAAGAACAACTACATTAAAAAACCTAACGTAACCTAACCTAGTAGTGGTTCTGTACACACCTCTATAATTACGTTCATAGTTGTTCATTGTTCAATTTGTTGTATGTTATATGAAGTATTATTATTGTTATGTGACTGTTCGTTTTTATTTGGAATGATAATTTTTAGTGAAGTTTCATTGATTCGTGAGTGTTTTTTCTGTTTTAACTAATTGGTGAATAACATGGTTTTGTTTTATTTTTGTTTCATTTACATTTTATTTATTTTTTTGTACATTGTTTATATATATATATATATATATATATATATATATATATATATATATATATATATATATATATATATATATATATATATATATATATATATATATATTTTTTTTTTTTTTAATTTACTAATGTAATTTTTTAATGTTATAATAAATTTTCTTAAATTGTTGTAATTTTTTCTAATGATTTATTCTTTTTTTTCATGACAAAATATTCTTTTAAATTAATAAAGTAATTTTTTCTCTTAATTTATCAGCGTGTTCATGGACTCATAACAATTAAAATTAAATTAAATTCTGGGTAATAATTAATAGATTATACAGATTTATTTATCGTGATTATTAATTTATTTGAGTTTCGATTAATTAATTTCTAAATAATGAAAATTACACTTTTATGGGTTAATTTATCACCATGATTTCATAAATTGATTGTGGCTAAGATTAATTAGATACCTGAGCCATAATAATTATTTTTTTAAAGTCTGATTTATTATGATGATTTAATTAATTGATGATAAGGTTAATGTAATCTATAAATGATATCAGTTGCTATTATTTTTTGCTAATTGTGTCTATTATTTTGCTTTTAATAGAGTCGTAGTGTTCATTTGGGGTCAGATCGTGGCTATTAGCAAGATTCATTTGTCCTTAGTAATGAAGGAGTTTTGTAAAGGATTTATTTAATAACTCATTTCTGTGTTTGTTTGCTTTTAATGACTCATATAGCTGTGTTTGTTTGCTTTTAATAACTCATATAGCTTTGTTTGTTTGCTTTTAATGACTCATGTAGCTTTGTTTGTTTGTTTTTAATAACTCATATAGCTGTGTTTGTTTGCTTTTAATAACTCATATAGCTGTGTTTGTTTTACCTTGTTTTCATTTTGTTAATAGCATTTTCTGTTTTTTCTTCTTCTTCGCCGTGTTTTCGCCGCTTCTTGCCTTCTTAAAACTTTCTGTGACAAAAAATAAACTTCCATTGCAAAAGTTTCGAAAAAGTTGATGTGAAAGTTTTGGTCCATAGTAAGTTAATTAATTATTTATGCGGGTTATGATTACTCTCTATCTATCTATCTATCTATCTATCTATCTATCTATCTATCTATCTATCTATCTCAGGACTCGTAATAGGGTTTGAATAATATGTCGATAGACTTTAATTTATCATTCTAATACAGTCTGTGGTTGATTAACTGGACAAAGCCTTCATAAACACGCAGTTAATATAAACATGAGAGGATCAGATACTAATAAAGATAATCAAATACCCAATAGACAGGGTTCACACTAGACTATAAAGGGGTTTTAATTGCCTTCAGATCATAAATATAGATTCCAGTAACTCGTCCATGGTAAAATGACAGTAGCTTTAGGAATGACCTTTGGATCCCATTGAGATATCAGCTTTAGTTGCATTTAGTAAAGGCTTCCAGTCATCTGTACTGTTATTGTAAAGCGTTAGGAAAGGGATCGGGTAGTGCAAGGAAAGTTTCAGGTTCCAGTGGTTAATAGAGAGGTTCAAGTGGCCATTTAAGAGGTTCCAGTGGCCATTTAAGAGGTTCAGTGGCCATTTAAGAGGTTCCAGGGGCCATTAAAGAGGTTCAGTGGCCAGTAAAGAGATGGAACGGTGTGATTGGCTAAGAGAAATATTTTAATGGACAAAATAAACTCCCCAGAAGAAATATTTATGGCTCGTGGAGAAACTTGGAGCTGGAGAAACTACAGGAGCTGGGAGAAACTTACAGGTGCTGGAAACTTCAGGTGCTGGAGGCAACGGGTGCTGGAGAAACTACAGGTGCTGGAGAAACTTACAGGTGCTGGAGAAACGTACAGGTGCTGGAGAAACTTACAGGAGCTGGAGAAACTTACAGGTGCTGGAGAAACACATAGGCTGGAGAAACTTACAGGAGCTGGAGAAACTACAGGAGCTGGAGACACAGGCTGGAGAAACTTACAGGTGCTGGAGAACTTACAGGCGCTGGAGAAACGTGCAGGTGCTGGAGAAACTTACAGGTGCTGGAGAAACTTACAGGTGCTGGAGAAACTTACAGGATTGATAAACACGTTCCAATCCTGTAGAAGGATTTTTAGTGGCGTAGTAAAATGTTCTGCAAGTAGCACCATACAAAAGGCTACAGGTGATCTATATAGCCGTTCTAACTACCCCAGGACAAGTCTGAAGGTTATTGAACTACACTGGAAGGTTATTGAACTACACTGGAAGGTTATTGAACTACACTGGAAGGTTTATTGAACTACACTGGAAGGTTGTTGAACTACACTGGGAGTTGTTGAACTATACTGGAAGGTTACTGAACTATACTGGAAGGTTATTGAACTATACTGGAAGGTTACTGAACTACACTGGAAGGTTATTGAACTATACTGGAAGGTTACTGAACTATACTGGAAGGTTACTGAACTATACTGGAAGGTTACTGAACTATACTGAAGGTTATTGAACTATACTGGAAGGTTACTGAACTATACTGGAAGGTTATTGAACTATACTGGAAGGTTACTGAACTCACTGGAAGGTTATTGAACTACTGGAAGGTTACTGAACTACACTGGAAGGTTATTGAACTATACTGAAGGTTACTGAACTATACTGGAAGGTTACTGAACTATACTGGAAGGTTATTGAACTATACTGGAAGGTTATTGAACTACACTGGAAGGTTACTGAACTATACTGAAGGTTATTGAACTATACTGGAAGGTTATTGAACTATACTGGAAGGTTATTGAACTACACTGGAAGGTTACTGAACTATACTGGAAGGTTACTGAACTATACTGGAAGGTTATTGAACTACACTGGAAGGTTACTGAACTATACTGGAAGGTTACTGAACTATACTGGAAGGTTATTGAACTATACTGGAAGGTTATTGAACTATACTGGAAGCTTACTGAACTACACTGGAAGGTCATAGAAATATTCCCAATAATTTGAAACTATTCCAGGTATTATAATAATTTTTTAAGCCCCGTACAACTCTGTGTGTGTACATGCACTGTCTGTGTACACTCTATACCTGTACTGTTTACGTACATTGTTTATATACCCACACGGTCCTTATAGCTAATTTAATCGGTTAAGTGTCTATAAGAATTGATCCAGTCCCCTATAAAACATATCCAAGTATCCATAAACCTAAAATACTCTTGTCCTTTCAGTCTCCCACACCCAGATGCTATAATCCCTACCAGAGCCTATAGAAATGTTGTGTTATTCCCTATATGGATTCCAGTAGCCAACGACGATGTTTTAGGATCACATAAAAGTGTTCCAGTGAGCGATAAATGTATTCCAGTATCCCGTTGAGAGGGTTCTGTTACATAGCCCTGAATTCTAGTCCATAGTTGTGTAAATATTTAGGTTTTATCATTTTTTTTATTTTTTTTTATTTTAGGTATTACCGTTGATGTGTGTAGTTGGGTTTTATTAAAGATGAAGGCTGTGGGGAGTAGTGCTGGGAGAGTTTAAAGTATCTTTGTTGTTTGTTAATGTTTCTGCTCTCTCTTTCTTCCAAATAAAAGAGTCAATAATAATACAGACCTTCTTTGAGAAACACATCACACAAGAGTCAATTTATCAGGAGGTGAGACCGTGTGAATGGATCATTACTCATAAGATTTGGGGAAATTGATTCATCTTGCCTCATCTGTCTCCTCTATACACTCCCACACCCCATCTTTATTGTTTATCCCTTATTCTCTTTCGTTTATGTTTTTTTAACGAATATAGTATGATGATTAAGATGTTTGGAAAATTTTTTGGTGATTAGAGTGTTTTATGTAAGTGAGAATGTTTGAATGTTTGAATAATTGAATGTTTGAATGTTTGTCCTGTTGAATGTTTGAATAATTGAATGTTTGAATGTTTCTCGCGTTGAATGTTTGAATGTTCGTCCTATGAAATGTTTGAATGTTTGAATGTCTGTCGTGCGTGGCATCCCCGAACTTACCTAAGCCTCACGTCCGTAGAAAGAGGACTTTACCATGGCCAGGCAGGAAGGCCACAGGAATCCATTAAAGTTGTTAGGTTCCAGAAATTAGTTTAGACTCTAATTTGGGCAAAGTTTCGGAGGTCTTTTAGCCTCACAGTGAGCCTTATTATCCTCTCTGTTCAAACCTTCCTAAAAACTGTATTCTGTAATTTGAAGTTTGGGGACGTCTGTGTGTGTGTGTGTGTGTGTGTGTGTGTGTGTGTGTGAGTAAATTCTTGGGTGTATGTTAATTTTTAGACATAGAAGAGATTCTTAACCTAACCTAGAGGCACTTGTAATCTTAGATGAGTTTGTAAACTTAATTAAAGTGATCGAGGTTTATTTAGACTTTAGAGCGATCAAAGTGCGAGAATTTAATTGAGTTTTGGAGTATTTAAAGTGGTCAAGGCATGAGTACACTTAAGGAATTTAGGTGCTCTAAAGTGCTAAAGATCCATTAACCTAAGTGTATGTAATGTTTCTAAATAAGTAAATATGGACTTGTAATTCAGCGTTTATCTCCGTTAAGTCAAGTTCATCACTCTTATGAAGCTGTAAGATCAAGCAGAGAGTAGAAATAAATCTTCCTTGTGGTAAAATAGGTCAAAACTCTCCGAGACAGTCTTCAATTCGCCTCTCACTTACTACATCTACTGGCGCTTCAGTCTACTCAAAGAAGCTAGAATCCACCTCTCACTGGTTCGAATCATTTTCCTTCTCTTCTTCCCCTTATTGTTTCCCTGAGAATGAGGAGGAAGAGGAAGAAGAATGAGGAGGAGTAAGAAGACGAAGATGA
>NW_024749483.1:0-21036 GCF_018991925.1 Homarus americanus | reverse complement strand
CCATTTGTACTTCGTTCGGGTACATATTGCTTCCTCCTGCTGCTACTACAACTACTATTCCACTCTTCCTCCTCCTGCACCTGCTGCTTCTGCTGCCATATTCCTCCTTCTCTGCCTGCCACAACCCACTGCTCTAACCTCCTCCTCCTCCTGGAAGCTGCCTGCTACTACTACTGCCTGTATTACTCCTGCTGCTACTGCAGCTACTACTGTAATGCCTCCTGCTGCTGCTGCCTGCTACTGTATTCCTCCTCCTCCCTGCTGCTGCTACTACTACTATTGTATTCCTCTACAATGCTGCTTTTCTTTCTGCATTCTCCTCCTACTGCTATACTACTACTACTGTATTCCTCCTGCTGCTGCTGCTACTACTGCTTATTCCTCCTCCCTCCTGCTACTATGTTCCTTCTGCTGCACTGCTACTGCTTATTCCTCTTCCTCCTCCTACACCTGCTTCTGCTGTTCCTCCCTCCTCCTGGAACTGGCCTTGCTACTACTACTGTTCCTCCTTCTCCCTTTTGCTGCTACTACCACTGTTCCTCCTCCTCCTCCCTACCTTCTACTATAACTTCACTCTCCTGCACCTGCCTTGTTCCTCCTCCTCCTCCCCTCTCCTCCTCCTGGAGCTACTGCACTACTACTACTGTATTGCTCTCCTGCTGCTACTGCTGCTACTGTGTGTTCCTGCTGCTGCTGCTACTACTACTACTGTTCCTCCTGCTGCTGCTGCTACTACTATTCCTCCTCCCCTCCTCCCTCCTGCTACTGTATTCCTCCCTCCCCTCCTGCTGCTGCCTGCTGCTGCTGCGACTACTGTATTCCTCCTCCTGCTCCTCATCCTCCTCCTGCTGATATATTCCTCCTCCCTCCTCCTCTCCTCCTGCTGCTGCTGTTTTTCCTCTTACTCCTCCTCCTCCTGCTTCTGCTGCTGCTAGTTCTGCTGTGTATCATTTCTCCTCCTCCTCCTCCTCCCGCTTCAGCTGCTACTGTATTCCTTCCTCCTCCTCCTCCGCATGTTGCTTGCTGCTGCACTGCTGCTGTATTCCTCTCCTCCTGCTCCTCTGCTGTTCCTCCTCCTCCTTCTCCTCCCTGCTGCTGCTACTACTGTATTCTCCTTCTCCTGCTACTACTGTATTCCTCCTTCTCCTGCTCCTCTGCTGCCCTCCTCCTCCTGCTCCTCTGTTGTATCCCTCATCCTCCTCCTTTCTCCTCCTGCTGCTGTGTTCCTCCTCCTCCCCCTCCTGCTGCTGCTACCTGTATTCCTCTTCCTCCTCCTCATCTGCTTCTGCTGTATTCCTCCTCCTCCTCTCCTCGAGCTGTTGCTGCTACTACTACTGTGTTCCTCCTTCTCCTGCTGCTGCTACTACCTGTATTCCTCCTCCTCCTCCTCCTCCTCCTGGAGCTGCTGCTTCCTGTGCTATGTACTCCTGCTGCTACTGCACTGCCTGTATTTTTCCTGCTACTACTGTATTCCTCCTCCTCCTCCTGCTACTACAGAGCTCCTCCCCTTCCTCCTGCTTCTGCTGCATTTCTGTATTCCTCCTCTGTCTTCCTCCTCCTCCTGCTGCTGCTGCTGCTGTTTCCTCTTCTTCCTCCTCCTGCAGCTGCTGCTGCTGCTTCTCTTTCTTTATTATTTCTCCTCTTCCTGCTTCTGCTGCTACTCTGTTCCTCCTCCTCCGCCTGATGTTGCTGCTGCTGCTGCTGTATTCCTCTTCCAGCTTCTCTGCTGTATCCCTCATCCTCCTCCAGCTGCTGCTACTCTGTTTCCTCCTTCTGCTCCTCTGATGCATCCTCATCCTCCTCATCCTCCTCCTGCTGCTGTATTCCTCCTCCTCCTGTGATGCTGCTGCTGCTACTATATTCCTCCTCCTGCTACTCTGCTGTATCCCTCATCCTCCTCCTGCTGCTGCTACTCTGTATTCCTCCTTCTCCTCCTGCTGTATTCTCCTCCTCCGCCTGATGCTGTTGCTGCTACTGCTGTATTCCTCCTCCTGCCTTCTGCTGTATCCCTCATCCTCCTCCTGCTGCTGCTACTACTGTATTCCTCCTTCTCCACTCTGCTTATTCCTCCTCCTCCCCGCTTGATGCTGTGCTGCTACTATGGCCCTTCCTCCTGCTCTCTGCTGTTGTCCTCATCCTCCTCCTCCACCTGATGCTGCTGCTGCTCATCCTCCTCTTCCTCCTCCTGCTGCTTCCTTCTCCTCCTGCTGCTGTTCTGTATTCGTCCTTCCCCTCTTCCTTCTGCTGCTGTGTGTATTCCTTCCCTCCCCAGCCCCTCATCCTCCTGCTGCTGGTGTATTCCTCCGCCTCCTCATCCTCCTCGTGCTGCTGCTGCTGTATTCCTCCTCTTCCTCATCCTCCTTGTGCTGCTGCTGCTGTATTCCTCCTCCTCCTCCTCCCCTGATCCTCCAGCTGTACTAATGCATTCCTCCTCCTGCTGCTGCTGAATTCCTCCTCCTCCTCCTCCTGCTACTACTACATTTCTCTCTCCTCCTCCTGTTGCTTTTGCTGCAGCTGTTGTATTCCTCCTCCTAGTGCGCTGCTGCTACTCACTACTACACTGCTGCTGCTGCTGCTGCTGCTGCTGCTCCTGCTCCTCCCTCCTCCTCCTCCTCCTCCTCCTCCTCCTTCTGCTGCTACTGCTGCTGCTGCTCCTCCTCCTCCTCCTCCTCCTCCTGCTCCTCCTCCTCCTCCCTCCTCCCCTGCTGCTGCTCTTCCCTACTCCTCTTGCTGCTGTTACTTCACTGCTTCATCCTCCCCCTCTCTTCCTTCTCTGCTGCTGTTTCCTCCTCCTCCTCCTCCTCCTCCTCCTCCTCCCCTCCTCCTACTACCACATTTCTCCCTCCTCCTCCTGTTGCTTTGCTGCTGCTGTTGTTATTCCTCCTCTAGTGCAGCTACTACTACTACTACTACTACTACTACTGCTGCTGCTACTGCTGCTGCTGCTGCTGGTGCTGCTGCTCCTCCCTCCTCCTCCTCCTCCTCCTCCTCCTCCTCCTTCTGCTGCTACTGCTGCCTGCTCCTCCTCCTCCTCCTCCTCCCTCCTCTCCCTCCTCCTCTCCTCCCTCCTCCTGCTGCTGCTCCTCCTCTTCCTCCTCCTCCCTGCTGCTGCTACTGCTGCTCCTCCTCCTGCTGCTGTTACTACTACTGTATTCCTCCTCCTCCCTCCTCCTCCTCCCTTCCCTACTGTTGCTGCTGCTGTTTTCCTCCTCCTCCTGCTGTTCTCCCTCCTCCTGCTGCCTGCTGCTGCTGCTGCCTGTGTTTCTCCTCCCTACTCCCTGCTTCTGTATTCCTCCTCCTGCTCCTCTGCTGTTTCCTCATCCTCCTCCTGCTGCTACTACTGTATTCTCCTCCTCCTGCTGTTGCTGCTGTTACTTCTGACTGCATTCCTCCTCCTTCTCCTACTGCTGCTGTTGTATTTCCTCCCCATCTCCTCCTCCTCCTGCTGCTGCTACTACCCACATTTTCCTCCTCCTCCTGTTGCTTTGTGCTGTATTCCTCCTCTCCTCCTCCTGCTGCTGCTGCTGTATTCCTCCTACTCCTCTTCCTGCTGCTGTCCTCCTCCTCCTGCTGCTGTTACTGGTGCTGCTTCTACTACTGTATTCGTGTCTTCATCCTCCTCATCCTCACCACTTCCTGCTGCTGCTGCTGTGTTCCTCTCCTCCTCCTGCTGCTGTATTCCTCCGCTCCTGCTGCTGCTGCTGCTGTATTCCTCCTCCTCCTCTGCTGCTGCTACTTATTCCTCCCTTCCTCCTCCTGCTGCTGCTGTTTCCTCCTCCTCCTCCTCTTCCCTCCTCCTCCTGCTGCTGCTGTATTCCTCCTTTCATCCTCCTCCTCCCGTGGCTGCTGCTGCTGCTGCTGCTGCTGCTCTCCTCCTCCCTCCCTCCTCCTCCCCCCTGCTGCTGCTGCTTCCTCCCTCTTCATCCTCCTCCTCCTGTTTCATCTGCTGCTCCTCCCCCTGCTGCTGCTGCCGCTTTCCTCCTCTTATCCTCCTCCTCCTCCTGCTGCTGCTGCTGTTGTATTCTCCTCTGCTGCTGCTGCTGTGCTGCTCCTCCTGCTGCTGCTGCTGCTCCTCTTCTTGCTGCTGCTACTACTACTACTACTGTATTCCTCCTCCTCCTGCTGCTGCACTCCCTCCTCCTCCTCCCACTGCTTACTCCTGGTGCTACTACTGTTTCCTCCTGCTGCAGCTGCTGCTACTGTATTCCACCTCCTCCTCCTCCTCCTCCTCCTGCCTGCTGCTTCTGTATTCCTCCTGCTGCTGCTCCTTCACTTCTCCTGTTGTATTCCCTCCTCCTCCTGCTGATGCTACTACTGTATTCACCTCCTCCCAGCTGCTGCTGTTGTTTCTGAGTACTCCTGCTGTTGCTGCTGCTCTGTCCTCCTCCTACTGCCTGCTCCTCCTGCACCTCCTCCTGTTGCTACTGTATTCCTTCTCCTTCTGCCTGCTGCTCTGCTGCTCTAGTGCTGCTGCTGTATTCCCTGCTACTGCTGTATTCCTCCACCTCCCACTCTTCGTTCTGCTGCTGCTGCTGCTACTGCTAAACTTCTGTTCATCCTCCTAGCTGTTTCTTGTATTCCTCCTCCTCTGCTGCTGCTATTGCATTCTCATCCTCCTCCTGCTGCTGTTACTACTGCATTCCTCCTCCTGCTGCTACTGTATTCCTCCTCATCCTCCTCCTGCTGTATTTCTCCTGCTGCTGCTGCTGTATTCCTCCTGCTGCTGCTGCTGTATTCCCTGCTATGCTGCTGTTCTCTGCTGTTGCTCCTCCTCCTGCTGCTACTACTACTGTATTCCTCCTCTCCTCCTTTTGCCCCTTATCGGTAACAATGTTAGCCAGTTCAGGCCTTACCTCTGCACTATAGATACTTTTTTCAAGTTCTCTGATAATCGCATCATCAGCTGTTGAAGTTTATCACTTTGGTGTGCTGCCGTTTTGTCGTAATAGACTGTCGAATCTTGTTTAATCCACCTGACTTGCTGCATTCTGAGTTATAATGTGCTCAGAAGGGCTGCGTGGGCTTGACAAGAGTTCTGATGTTTGGTGGCAGCAAGCTCCTCTGGATTAATCAATCCCATTCTTCCGGTCTCGGTGGTAATGCATGGAGTGACCTTTCTGCTGGGGTTAAATAATGTCTTTTCATTATTGTTGGGATAAAAGCGACCCTGATGACTTCTTCAGAGGGTATAGGAGGATCCCGATATCAGGGATAGTGTGTACTTCAAGTAAGTCCAGTGATGCTCGACTCCATGGGTAAATGCCACAAACGCACCATGTGGCTCAGTTTAAGCAATATTCGACAGAGCTTGGGTTTCTTCCCACTCATTTACCTTTCCGTTCGTGCGCAGTCTTGAAATGGTCGGGAGAGCAAACCTTCTACCAGCCAACCATACCCTAGAACAATGGCATCTAATACTACTACTACTACTACTACTACTACTACAACTACTACTACTTTTTTTAATGGCCTCCAGCCTCCCCAATAGCCACACCTTCATACCATTTAATTACCTTAATATTAAATATCCTAATACGTAAGCTATCCTGTCTGTGTTAAATTAGTTGAGCCGCAGATCTATGCGGCATTCAATGTGACTACTACTACTGCTGATTCTGCTGCTGCTTTTACTACTACTATTACTACAACTACTAATGCCTCCTGCTCCTAATGCCTACTACTACTATGCGGTTACTATACATTTGGTTAGTTTGTAGGTCACAACGTACCTACTACACTGTGGACAGCGCCATAGTTCAGGATCCCTCGTTAATAGGAAACCAGCCAAAACGTTGTCTACGTTGCCGCATCACCATCACTTCTGACAAATGAGTAAAAGTTTTAAATATTTTTTTCAGAATTTTTTTGCAATTTTCTGAACATTTCTGAAAGGTGCTTAAAGTTCAGTTGATCCCGGGTGCCTAAGTTCAGTTGATCCAGGGTGCCTAAAGTTCAGTTGATGCCGGGTGCCTAAAGTTCAGTTGACCCTAGTCAGAGACGGTGGGAGTGTGGAAGTGTTGAGGGTGGTGGGCGTGAGGGTGTGTTGAGGTGGCGGTGTGAGGGTGTGGAGTGGTGGGGGTGGGGAAGTGTTGAGGTGGTGGGGGGTGACAGTGTGTTGAGGGTGGTGGGAGAGAGGGTGTGTTGAGGGTGGTGGGGGGTGGGGAAGTGTTGAGGGTGGTGGTGGGGGTGGGGGGTGTTGAGGGTGGTGGGGTGAGTGTGTTGGTGGTGGGGGAGGGTGTGTTGAGGTGGCAGGGGTGAGGTGTGTGTTGAGGGTGGCGGGGTGAGGTGTGAGGTGGCGGGGTGAGGTGTGTTGAGGTGTGGGGTGAGGTGTGTTGAGGGTGGCGGGGGTGGGGTGTGTGGTGTGGGGTGTGTTGAGGTGGCGGGGGTGGGGTGTGTTGGGGGTGGGGTGGGGAGTGTTGGGGTGGTGGGGTGAGGGTGTGTTGAGGTGGTGGGAGAGAGGGGGTGTGTTGGGGTGGCGGGGTGAGGGTGTTGGGGTGGCGGGGTGGGGTGTGTTGGGGGTGGGGGTGGGGGTGTGTGAAGGTGGCGGGGTGGGGTGTGTTGGTGGCGGGGTGGGGGTGTTGGGGTGGCGGGGTGAGGGTGTGTTGGGGTTGGCGGGGATGAGGGTGTGTTGAGGTTGGCGGGGATGAGGTGTGTTGAGGTTGGCAGGGGATGAGGTGTGTTGAGGTGGCAGGGGTGAGGTGTGTTGAGGGTGGCGGGGTGAGGGGTGTGTTGAGGGTGGCGGGGTGTGAGGGTGTGTTGAGGTGGTGGGGTGAGGTGTGTTGACGGTGGGGAAAGGGTGTGTTGACGGTGGGGGGGGTGAGGGTGTGTTGGTGGGGGTGAGGTGTGTTGACGGTGGAGGTGAGGTGTGTTGACGGTGGGGGTTGAGGGGTGTGTTGACGGTGGGGGTGAGGTGTGTTGACGGTGGGGGTGAGGTGTGTGTTGACGGTGGGGGGTGAGGGTGTGTTGACGGTGGGAGGTGAAGGTGTGTTGACGGTGGGGGTGAGGGTGTGTTGACGGTGGGGGTGAGGTGTGTTGACGGTGGGGAGGGGTGAGGGTGTGTTGACGGTGGGGGAGGTGAGGTGTGTTGACGGTGGGGGGGTGGGGGTGTGTTGACGGTGGGGGTGAGGTGTGTTGACGGTGGGGGGTGGGGTGTGTTGACGGTGGGGGTGAGGTGTGTTGACGGTGGGGGTGAGGTGTGTTGACGGTGGGGGTGAGGGTGTGTTGACGGTGGGGGTGAGGGTGTGTTGACGGTGGGGGGAGGTGAGGGTGTGTTGACGGTGGGGGAGGTGAGGGTGTGTTGACGGTGGGGGAGGTGAGGTTGTGTTGACGGTGGGGGGGGAGGTGAGGGTGTGTTGACGGTGGGGGAGGTGAGTGTGTTGACGGTGGGGGTGAGGTGTGTTGACGGTGGGGTGGGGTGTGTTGACGGTGGGGGAGGTGAGGGTGTGTTGACGGGGGGTGGGGTGTGTTGACGGTGGGGGAGGTGAAGGTGTGTTGACGGTGGGGAGGTGAAGGTGTGTTGACGGTGGGGGTGAGGGTGTGTTGACGGTGGGGGTGAGGTGTGTGTTGACGGTGGGGGTGAGGTGTGTTGACGGTGGGGGGTGAGGTGTGTTGACGGTGGGGGGGTGAGGTGTGTTGACGGTGGGGGTGAGAGGTGTGTTGACGGTGGGGGGTGAGGTGTGTTGACGGTGGGGGGTGAGGTGTGTTGACGGTGGGGGGTGGGGTGTGTTGACGGTGGGGGGAGGTGAGGGTGTGTTGACGGTGGGGGGTGAGGGTGTGTTGACGGTGGGGGAGGTGAAGGTGTGTTGACGGTGGGGGGTGAGGGTGTTGTGGGGGGGGTGAGGGTGTGTTGACGGTGGGGGTGAGGTGTTGACGGTGGGGGTGAGGGGTGTGTTGGGGTGGCGGGGGTGAGGGTGTGTTGAGGGTGGCGGGGGGAGGTGTGTTGAAGGTGGCGGGGGTGAGGTGTGTTGAAGGGGGGGTGGGGGGTGTGTTGAGGGTGGCGGTGAGGTGTGTGGGGTTGGAGGGGATGGGGTGTGTTGAGGTTGGAGGATGAGGGTGTGTTGGGGTGGCGGGGTGAGGGTGTGTTGAGGGTGGGGGGGTGAGGGTGTGTTGGGGGTGGCGGGGTGAGGTGTGTTGAGGGTGGTGGGGGTGAGGGTGTGTTGACGGTGGGGAAAGGGTGTGTTGACGGTGGGGGTGAGGTGTGTTGACGGTGGGGGGGGTGAGGGGTGTGACGGTGGAGGGGTGAGGGTGTGTTGACGGTGGAGGGTGAGGGTGTGTGTTGACGGTGGGGGGTGAGGGTTGTTGTTGACGGTGGGGGTGAGGGTGTGTTGACGGTGGGGGTGAGGGTGTGTTGACGGTGGGGGTGAGGTGTGTTGACGGTGGGGGGGTGAGGTGTGTTGACGGTGGGGAGGTGAGGTGTGTTGACGGTGGGGTGAGGTGTGTGTTGACGGTGGGGGGTGAGGTGTGTTGACGGTGGGGAGGTGAGGTGTGTTGACGGTGGGGGAGGTGAGGTGTGTTGACGGTGGGGGGTGGGGGTGTGTTGACGGTGGGGAGGTGAGGTGTGTTGACGGTGGGGGTGAGGGGTGTGTTGACGGTGGGTTGAGGGTGTGTGGAGGTGGGGGTGAGGTGTGTTGAGGTGGGGGGGTGAGGTGTGTTGACGGTGGGGGGTGAGGTGGTGACGGTGGGGAGGTGAGGTGTGTTGACGGTGGGGGAGGTGAGGGTGTGTTGACGGGTGGGGGAGGTGAGGGTGTGTTGACGGTGGGGAGGTGAAGGTGTGTTGACGGTGGGAGGTGAAGGTGTGTTGACGGTGGGGGTGGGGTGTTGACGGTGGGGGTGAGGTGTGTTGACGGTGGGGTGAGGGTGTGTTGACGGTGGGGGTGAGGGTGTGTTGGTGGTGGGGGAGGTGAGGGTGTGTTGACGGTGGGGAGGTGAAGGTGTGTTGACGGTGGGGGGTGAGGTGTGTTGACGGTGGGGTGGGGGTGTGTGTTGACGGTGGGGGGGTGAGGGTGTGTGACGGTGGGGGTGGGGTGTGTGTTGACGGTGGGGTGAGGGTGTGTTGACGGTGGGGGGGTGGGGTGTGTTGACGGTGGGGGGGAGGTGAGGGTGTGTGTTGACGGTGGGGGTGAGGGTGTGTTGACGGTGGGGAGGTGAAGGTGTGTTGACGGTGGGGAGGTGAAGGTGTGTTGACGGTGGGGGTGAGGTGTGTTGACGGTGGGGGTGAGGGTGTGTTGACGGTGGGGGGGAGGTGTGTTGACGGTGGGGGGGTGAGGGTGTGTTGACGGTGGGGGGAGGTGAGGGTGTGTTGACGGTGGGGGGTGAGGGTGTGTTGACGGTGGGGAGGTGAAGGTGTGTTGACGGTGGGGGGGTGGGGTGTGTTGACGGTGGGGGTGAGGTGTGTTGACGGTGGGGGGGTGAGGGTGTGTTGACGGTGGGGGGGGTGAGGGTGTGTTGACGGTGGGGGGGGGTGTGAGGTGTGTTGACGGTGGGGGGGAGGTGAGGGTGTGTTGACGGTGGGAGGTGAAGGTGTGTTGACGGTGGGGGGTGAGGTGTGTTGACGGTGGGGGTGAGAGTGTGTTGACGGTGGGGGGGTGAGGTGTGACGGTGGGGGTGTGTGTTGACGGTGGGGGAGGTGGGGTGTGTTGACGGTGGGGAGGGTGAGGGTGTGTTGACGGTGGGGGTGAGGGTGTGTTGACGGTGGGGGGTGAGGTGTGTGACGGTGGGGGTGGGGTGTGTTGACGGTGGGGGGGGTGAGGTGTGTTGACGGTGGGGGGTGAGGTGTGTTGACGGTGGGGGTGAGGTGTGTGTTGACGGTGGGGGGGGGTGAGGGTGTTGACGGTGGGGGGTGAGGGTGTGTTGACGGGGGAGGTGAGGTGTGTTGACGGTGGGGGTGAGGGTGTGTTGCATGTGATGGAAGTGCAATTTATATACCGAGGGCACACATGACTTATGATATATATACACGCACGTACGTATGTATGTATGTATGTATGTATGCATGTATGTATGTGTATGTATATATATATATATATATATATATATATATATATACATATATATATATATATATATATGCTGATAGGTTCCGGTGTCCTGTTTATTATTTTACATGGTGTTAATTACCTTGAGTCAGCTGAGTGGTAGTTCCGGAGACGTTGGGATGGTTTTACTGCCGGCGTCCTGCTCCGGCCATGTGCTGTTTAATAACTGACATTCAAATAATTTTATTCATCTCTTACATATATATATATATATATATATATATATACATATAGATAGATATATATATTCTCAGGCCTCTCAGAGATATCCCACAAGACAGATATGTTCCTGGCCAGCTGAGTGACTGGACAGGCTGCGGGGCAGTGAGTGAGAGAACACAGGTGAGCATATAAGATGTGTATATGCACAGTAAGACAATACATACACACACACACACACACACACACACTGGGGATATAGGACAACACTACCGACTACTATCGCTACAAGGTACTTTAGACAGGCAGGTATGGGACATGGAGACAAAGGGCCACCACCAATCCACCAAAATGTAGTCATGCATATCAATACCGCTACCATTTAGTGTAAAGCAGTAAAGGTAGGTGCCTATTTCCAGTTACAACTTCTGTGTAATAGTACTATAGACCACAAACTGGACTGAAGGCTCATATAAACACACAACTAAAGAAGCCTGTACTGTTTACATGTATGATACTTGAGGTCATTTGGGGCCTAAGAGAGGAGGACTATTTACAAGATTAGCCACGTATGCAACAATAGCCTGGTGTTACCATATTAACAATGTTAAGTAGAGAAGGTATGGAAGAGGGGTTTACAGACATGTTGGCGTAGATTATTGGCATAACAATGTTTATTTTGGAAATATTCTAGTGACACAAGTATCAGTTGGGAGTGATTACGTTTATTTCGTTACAGCTCAATACTTGCATGTCTTCAGAAATGTTCACGCAGTCCGAAGGCTACTACAAAATGTAACCATAAGAGCTCGCACGATAGATATAAGGAATAGCAATTAGTCTCATCTATTGTTAAAATAATAAACGTGCTTCCTGATATATGTACTGTACAGTTTGTAAATATGGAAATATATACATATATTCTAAATTATATGTAGTTTGTATATTTTCAGCCTGACAACCCATAAACTGTTTATTATTATATTATTATATATATATATACTATTTTATATATATATATAATACACTTCTGATTTCCTGTACTTGTGGTTCAACATATGTACTTTGTGTGTGTGTGTGTGTGTGTGTGTGTGTGTGTGTGTGTGTGTGTGTGTGTTTTATTGACTACTAGAGCTGGTTGATAGGGTTTAACACAATGCTACACGGTAATATAAGAGGCGCTGGTACACTATTTACCTCTGCTCGTAGTGGCTAACAGTAGACCCTGGACAGGTGTGTTGTAATGTGGGGGGCGTTTGTTTACCTGAGGTGGCCCGGTCGCCGCTGCTGCTGGTATCCTCCGGCGAGGCTGTGAGGACGTTCGGCTTCCTGAATGCGTTCTTAGATTTGGGAGCCGTTCCGGGTACTGGGCGGTGAGTGGTAGTGGTGGTCTTAGAATGGGTTAGAGCGTGACTGGTTTCGTGATCTGTGCTGGTTGCTGTGTGATTCGTCGTGAGGTTTGGGCGGGTTTTACACGGTTTAACTGTGGTCGCTGGTCTGTGTATGGTTTGTTTTCATGTCTAGACCTGGCTGTTCGCGCCCAGAGAGGTGTCACCTGAGGAAGAGAAACTAGCCGAGATAGAAATTTATCTAATGGTGTAGAAGCTTGTAACCGATGTTCAACAAATATAACCCACGAAGACTGGATAGGATATCATTTCACCATCACCTCTTACCACCACACATGCCTCCACCAACCAAGGCTTAAGGTAAAAGTGAGGGTTTGAGCTACACAAACACTACAGGTACTTGTATAACGCTTGCTGACCATGTGGAAGGTGTGTGTGTGTGTGTGTAATTTCCTGTATTTGTTTATGCTGAGAAAGTATAAATTGTGGTTGGGTGGGGAGTAGTGGTTGGGTGATGAGGGGTGGTTGGTGGTGTGGTTGGGTGGTAGGGGTGGTTGGGTGATGATGTTGGGTGGTGAGGGGTGTGGTTGGGTGGTGAGGGTGTGGTTGGGTGGTGAGTAGTGGTTGGGTGGTGGGAGTAGTGGTTGGGTGATGAGGGGTGTGGTTGGGTGGTAGGGGTGTGTGGTTGGGATGGGAGATGGTTGTGGTGAGGGGGTGGCTGGGTGGTGAGGGGTGGTTGGGTGGTGAGGGGTGTGGTTGGGTGGTGAGGGGTGTGGTTGGGTGGTGAGGGTGGGTGGGTGGTGGAGTAGTGGTTGGGTGATGAGGGTGTGGTTGGGTGGTGAGGTGTGGTTGGGTGTGGTAGGTGTGGTTGGGTGGTGAGGTGTGGCTGGGTGGGTGAGGGTGTGGCTGGGTGAGGGGTGTGGTTAGGTGGAGGGTGGTTGGGTGGTGGGGTGTGGTGGGTGGTGAGGGGTGTGGTTGGGTGGTGGGGTGGTTGGGTGGTAGGGGTGGTTGGGTGGTGAGGGGTGTGGTTGGGTGATGGGAGATGGGTTGGGTGGTGAGGTGGCTGGGTGGTGAGGGGTGTGGTTGGGTGGTGAGGGGTGTGGTTGGGTGGTGAGGTGGGTTGGGTGGTGAGGGGTTGGGTGGTGAGGGGTGTGGTTGGGTGGTGAGGGGTGTGGTTGGGTGGTGAGGGTGTGGTTGGGTGGTGAGGGGTGGTTGGGTGGTGAGGGGTGTGACTGGGTGGTGAGGGTGTGGTTGGGTGGTGAGGAGTGTGGTTGGGTGGTGAGGGGTGTGGTTGGGTGGTGGTGAGGTGTGGTTGGGTGGTGGGGGGTGTGGTTGGGTGGTGAGGGGTGTGGTTTGGGTGGTGAAGGGTGTGGTTGGGTGGTTAGTGGTTTGCTGGGTGACAGGGAGATGTGGTTGGGTGGTGAGGGGGTGGTTTGGGTGGTGAGGGTGGCTGGGTGGTGAGGGGTGTGGTTTGGTGGTGAGGTGTGGTTGGGTGTGAGGGGTGGTTGGGTGGTGAGGGGTGTGGTTGTGGTGAGGGGTGTGGTGGGTGGGGTGTGTGGGTGGTGAGGGTGTGGTTGGGTGGGTGAGGGGTGTGGTTGGGTGGTATGTGATGAGGAGCTGAGGGAATTTCGGCTTGTGGAGTGGGAGTGGTAAAATTGCATTTTACTCGACATTGAAGCTCTGTTCTTAAGAACAAATATATGAATTGTGTATATCCATTGCATTGATTCACTGGATCTACTAATTTTAAATTATTAAAGAATTTATTTCATTTTATACTACATGAATTTTATTGTGGTCAGGCACAGTATAGCACTATAATTTTGGACGATAGTCTACCATTTGAAATTTTGAATTATATCAAATTTTGTTTGTTGAAAACTGCACAGATGGGTCTCAGCTACAAAAAATTAGGTACAACCTGTTTTGGTGAGATGGGCAAAATTTAATTTAATCTTAACTCATGTAAGGTTTATCTATTTTAATAAGGTATTCTATTTTAATGTACATAAATATATAACTTTTACTTTTTAAAAGGAATTGTAGGAATCATTAGATTCAGATTGGAACAAATTCATATGCTGAGATCGAACTTTTAGCTTTCTATGTAAATGGTGTTTTCTAGTTAATATCTTGAATTTTTAATAAATTTATTTTGATTGAAACTTTGAAAGTCAAGCCTATCATCTTTTGTAGTTCTTAAATATCGTCCAGATCATTATCAAAACTGTAGCAGCATTGGCAGGTTTTACTTTATTCATGCAGGTTACAAACATACAAATTACAATAGGATGGTGAAATAGTTGTTAACAGTCAAGGAGTCGGAAGCATAAATCATTTGAGGAGTCGGAATGAAGGTTTTGCTCGACTCACAGCCCTGGTACTTTATACTGAAATTTTGGAACAAAATCTATTTTGGCCGAAAATGACAAAAATTGTAAGTCTCTTAAAGGATTTTTTTGCATGTTTCTGAACTAAAATTTCAGTGCCTAACTATTTAAGCATTCAGAATAATACACAGCACCAAGAAATGACTCGAAAACAACAAGTGGCGAGTAATTGGCATTGCAAAAGTAATTAAAATATTCAAAATCATTTGGACATTTTCAAAGCCATTTGAAATGTTATAATCAAGATCTCAAATTTGTTAACAGATCCTTTTGCAGCACATTCAGAGTACCTATACTGAAATTTTTGGAATAAAATCCATTTTGGCCGAAATGACGAAAATTGTGTTCAGCGATTTTGGCCAAAATACGTTTCTGAATTAAAAATTTAATGTGCCTAACTATTTGCAATAATAATGCTACCAAGAAATGACGAAAACCCATAAGTGGCGAGTAATTAGCATTGTAAGTAATTAAAATATTCAAAATCATTTGAAATATTTTCTAAAAGCCATTTGAACAAGTTATAACAAGATATCAAATTTGGTTAACAGATTCTGCTGTTAACATTCAGGAGTACCTATACTGAACTTTTGAACAAAAACTATTTTTTTGGTCGAAAATGACAAAAATTGTAAGTCTAGTCTTAAAGGATCTTTTACCAAAAATACTTTTTTCCTGAACTATAATTTAATGTGTCAATTATTTAGCACTATCTGTGAATAATACATGCCAAGAAAATGCATCTCGAAAACCTATAAGTGGCGAGTAATTAGCATTGCAAAAGTAATTAAAATATTCTAAAATTGATTGAACATTTTCTAAAGCTATTGTCAAGTTGTAACAGGATATCAAATTTTACACAGATCTCACAGCACATTCAGAGCACCCAACAGGTGGTGTGGCTGGGCGATGGGAGATGTGGTTGGGTGGTGAGGGGTGTGGTTGGGTGGTGAGGGGTGTGGCTGGGTGGTGAAGGGTGTGGTTGGGTGGTAGGTGGTGTGGTTGGGGTGGTGAGGGGGGTTGGGTGGTGAGGGGGTGGTTGGGGTGGTGAGGTGGTGGTGATGGGAGATGGCTGGGTGGTGAGGGGGTGGTTGGGTGGTGAGGGGTGTGGTTGGGGGGTAGGTGGTGCGTGGCTGGGTGGTAGAGGGGTGTGGTTGGGTGATGAGGGGTGTGGTTGGGGGGGTAGGTGGTGGTGGGTGGTAGGTGGTGTGGTTGGTGGTAGGTGGTGTGGTTAGTGATGAGGGGGATTGGGTGGTTGAGGGGGTGGCTGGGTAGTAGGGTGAGTGTGTGTGGCTGGGTGAGGGTGGGGAGGTGGGAGGGTGTGGCTGGGTGGTGAGGGTGGCTGGGTGGTGAGGGGTGGTTGGGTGGAGGTGGTGGCTGGGTGGTGAGGGGTGTGGTTGGGTGTGGGGTAGGGTGGTGTGGTTGGGGTGGGGGTGTGGTTGGGTGTGAGGGGTGTGTATTGGTGGTAGGTGGGTGGTTGGGTGGTGTGAGGGGTGTGTGGCTGGGTGGTGAGGGTGTGTGGTTGGGGATGAGGGGTGTGGTTGGGTGGTAGGTGGTGTGGTTGTGGGTGAGTGGTGTGGATGGGGGTGAGGGGATGGGAGATGGTCTGGGTGGTGAGGGTGGTTGGGTGGTGAGGGGTGTGGTTGGGTGGGAGGGGTGTGTGGTTGGGGTGGTGGTGGTGTGGTTGGGTGGCAGGTGGTGTGGTTGGGTGATGAGGGGTGTGGATGGTGGTGAGGGGTGGTTTGGTGGTGGTGTGTGTGGGCTGGTTGGTGAGGGGTGTGGTGTGGTAGTTGGGTTGGGTGGTGGGGAGTTGTGGTTGGTGGTGAGGGAAGTCAGGAGTGATGACTGGAGTGGGCAGTTAAAGACAGACAGTTACACACAGTCCTGAATGCAAATTCAAACACACATGGCCAATACACACAGTCTACATATACTCAGTAAATCAACGAGTAACTCACACTGACCAATGGAAAACAAGTGAAAATCTAAAGTTGAAAACTGTAAACGTGTCACGTCCGGCCAGACATCCTCAGAAAACTAGATTTCTGGTAGTTGCAGGTGAATTGTGGGTTCAATATTCATTTCAGTTTTACTACTACCAATTGGCTGCTCAAGGCCAATTATCATTGTTGTAAAAGCTTGCATTTCAATTTCTTGTATTGAGGGATGTGTGAAGCATAAATTAATTTGCTAAGTTAAAGTATAAACTACAGCATGCAAAATAATGACAAAATACACAGACGTGTTTCAATTTTAGGGGAATGGAATGGATCTTGAGACTTTGTAATTGGATGTAATGGAAAACTTTTTGATCAAATGAAAACTGTCCTCTCAGTATTATTCTAAAATAATTATATAATACATTTTGCCTCCACAAAGTTGAAACACTATCAACACAATCCAGCAAATAAGAAACTTTAGTGTAAAAACAACCAGTATCATTCACACCACCACCACCACCAGCCGATATGTATAATTTTTATTTATTTTTATATTTTTTAGGAAAGACGAAAACCAAATTTTACCTTGAAAATTCCAATCTATCTCGCTAAAAAGTGGAGGATGAGGAAAGTGGATATAAATAATGTATTTTATTCCATGAATTAGGCCTCAAATTCTTCAATTTCACGACTTTTAAAATGTCTTCAAAAAACGCGTGAGAAATTTGGATGCCATTCGCCCGGGGGATTACAGCTCAGATCCCTTTTATAAATTCCTCGGTGCAGCGAGAGAGAGAGAGAGAGAGAGAGAGAGAGAGAGAGAGAGAGAGAGAGAGACTAGTGCTGCTACTACTACTACTACCACACCAAGCCTACACAAAAACCCAGGCCTACACAATGCTACCACCACCACTACTACTATTACTACTACTACTAACTTTACCACTACTTCTACAACTACTGCTAACTTTACAACTACTACTAACTTTGCCACTACAACTTCTACTGCTACAACTACTACTAACTACAACTACTGCTGCCAAACATACTGTAGTTGAGTACATATGCTACCACTCCACCACAATATCCTGCACGAGATGGGTGACCACTAACTGCAGTTTAGTACAAACAAACACTTTGATCCGTTCACTGATTGGTTGATTTAGTCCGGCACCCTGTCTATTGGTCAATTTAGGGGAGAAGGGAAGCCGCCTGACCTTTTCCCTCCCTATGGGCCAGAGAGAGAGAGAGAGAGAAAGAGAGAGAGAGAGATGCCAGACACTGTTTGAGGACAAACTTCCACAGCAGTAATTAGCGTCACTAACGAAGTAAAGAACTTGGAAAGTGTTCAGGTCATTCCTGGTTTGTCAAGAGGCTGAGACTCTATTAAGGAAAAAAAATCCCTAAGACCAACAAGTCAGAGTTCTCAACAATCTGGAAACTTTATAAAAAAAAAACTCGATGTTGTATGCAATCACGTACATTCCAAGCATCAAGTTCTCTGTGGTGAAATGAAACCAACATAACGTTCGCTAGTAGTCATGACGGTACACTTACACTTCTTACACAATGATACACTCACACGTTCTCTAACACACTGATACACTCACACGTTCTCTAACACACTGATACACTCGCACGTTCTCTAACACACTGATACACTCACACGTTCTCTAACACACTGATACACTCGCACGTTCTCTAACACACTGATACACTCGCACGTTCTCTAACACACTGATACACTCACACGTTCTCTAACACACTGATACACTCACACGTTCTCTAACACATTGATACACTCGCACGTTCTCTAACACACTTATACACTCGCACGTTCTCTAATACACTGATACACTCGCACGTTATCAAACATTCCATCAGGGTCGCTAAAACAGTGACCTTCGACGTTCTCTAGAGACCAGTAGCTAGAGTACTCTATGAATATTTAAAGAGTTGGATGCAAGGTCGGTCTCTCCTGCCAGCGTGAGAGAGAGAGAGAGAGAGAGAGAGAGAGAGAGAGAGAGAGAGAGAGAGAGAATTGTGTGGTTGTGTCCTCGTGTACAGTAGCACCTTCCTCCCCATCTGCATATATTCCCACGCACGTCTGGTACCGCCCACGTGTCTAACCATGTATATATTGTCTGCACTTGTCTACATTCTATCTTGCCTACCCATGTCTACCTTCCCTACAACTGTCTACATTCACTTTCTATCTTGTTTACACTTATCTACAACTGTTTACTGTACACTCACTTTCTAGCTTGTCTACGCTTGTCGAAGACTGGCTATACTCATTATCTTGTTTACACTTGTCTACTACTGTCTACACTCATGTTCTATTCTGTTTTCCCTGTCTACACACTCTTGCCTACCGTGTTGGCCACACTACCGTGCATTCCAGCGAGAAGCGAACTCCAGTTAGATCTGGCCTCTGTCCAAACTGTCACCTTTCGACTTTGTTTATTGGTAAAAAGATATTAACCACCCTAACACTATTTTGGTGGGATGAGGTTAGGTTAGGTTTAGGGAGTTTAATCTTTAAGTGAAATATCCTTGGGTGGAGATTATTCAGGTGACATGAAAACGCAAAACAATTTACACACGAATTTGAAGTGAGTAGCGTAGAGTAAATAAAGGTATATTGTATATTAACATCTATCATTACAACGAAAAAAAAATACAAGAAATATATATTCATAGGAAACGGAATAAATTAAACAAAATTACAGCAAATGACTCATAATTCACCCACTTGAACCTTGACCTTCAGCTATGACCTTGACGCTGGACAGACACGTACTAACCCATACCATATTTTATTTTGCATGAGGTTTTATAAAAACAAAAAAATCGATAAAATGCCGAAAGTTTAAGAAGAAGAAAAAAAGAATCTATTTACTCGAAGTTCAGACAAAAAATCTACAGCAAAGTTTTATTTTTTTAGACTATGTTGGACAAGTTAAAAAACGACGAGACTTTCCAACATTCTTCCCCAAGCGTCTCTTGTCAACAGTTCCCTGGATATTGTCTCGTCTGGGGGTTTTTCCCCGCATTTTCCCTTACAGCTGCGATATTGTGGAAAGACCACAAGCTGTTGACAAATCTGGCAGGAAGGCCTGAAAACACAAACACAATAGTCCCGGGGATTAACTCGGTGTTTGTTGGTACAGAAGCCACCTAAGTCGAGTAGGTATTGCTCAGTTGATGGCTGGCCAGCGCCCGCAGTGTAAACAAAGCCTTCGTTTTCAACCACAAACGTATATACTGTAGTTACAAAACGCATATCTATATATCCCTGGGATGACACCATTAACAAGTCATACTTCCACAGCCACTAAGACAGCCACACCTTAAAATATTAATTCAGGCTTAATATACTCATGACATAATTCTCCAAGTAGAAAGTCTATTTGCTGGATGAGATTTAACACCAATCGCCATACATTCTGCGTCTCACCAGAGTATAAAATAACCTACTCCCGCTGTTTTATAATTATGCCCTGGAAGAGTTTTCAGGCCTGGTATTCTCCAAAGATTCGTGTGTTACATTTACCTCGTAATTGGAAATGTGAGAACTTATCCAACTGGTTCACTTGAGACTCACACACGCCAAAACACTGTAGCGTCAAAATTGCAAAGGGACTTTACGGTATAACTACAAAGGTTTTCTCTTAATTGCAACTACGGGGAAGCAATACCGTGTATATCATTCAGAATCCTCCAACAGGTGTGTGATTGTGGAGTAATGCTGAAGGTTACAGGTGTGTGATTGTAGAATAACGTTCAAGGTTTCAGGTGTGTACTTGAGAGGTAATATTGAGGGGGGGCCCAGGTGTGTGTTTGTGGTTTAGTAATGAAGTTTCAAAGAACTTAATTGCGACTAGAGAGAGAGAGAGAGAGAGAGAGAGAGAGAGAGAGAGAGAGAGATAACAAAGGATTAAATGATGGAAAGAAGAAGGAAGGAAGACAAAATGTACTAAAATATCAATTACACAGGTGGGTGGGTCTCCTATGAGCTTTCAGTTGACATTCACTTGTTTATATGCCTTGTACAGTATGTATTTAGCACAACAGTTGAAAAGAAAGATACTTTTTCTAACCGAATACGTATGGAAACATGTGGATATACGTATGCACACAACACATGTATCCAAATCTGCAAGAAAAATATACATATGCATCCATGGAGAATTGTATATATTCACACCTGATGTTTATGTATCTATGTTAATCCCTGTATGTATGTATGTATGTATATATGTATGTATGTATGTATGTATGTCCACTTGATTTTTACGTATGCCTGTATGAGAGTCCCTACCTGCGTACAAACATTTCATTTATAAACAATTCTGGCACAAGCAACCCATTTCCAACCACAATTCCCGTCTAAAACAACCACAATTCCCGTCTAAAACAACCCATTTCCAACCACAATTCCCGTCTAAAACAACCACAATTCCCGTCTAAGAAAACCCACTTCCAACCACAATTATTCCACCACAAACAAGACTACATTTTCTGATAACACTCACCAAGGTAAAAATTGCTACACCTGCGAACCAACAGCTTAAGAACCCCTAACCCCTTGTTGCCAGAGTCGCGTCCCTCCATTCTACTCAGTATTTATATGCAAATTTGCTCCGCCCCTTGTATTAACTTGTAAATATTGCGAGGCTTCATTATAATGCCCTAAATATGACCATGTGGGGGGGAACACCTTTACTGAGAGAGAGAGAGAGAGAGAGAGAGAGAGAGAGAGAGAGAGAGAGAGAGAGAGAGAGAGAGAGAGAGAGATGATGGAAGAAAGGGAGTGAGGAGAAAAGGGGAAGAGAGTGACAAAGAAGGAAAGATAGAAATTGAGAGACATTGTAACCATATCAACAGACAACAATAACAATAGTTGGTCAAATGAATAACCCATTTGTTGACGTTGAATTAATGATCACCCAACCTGGCCCACCTGTGTTCTGCTTCCACTACGACACCACCACACCCTGTCTAACACCACTACCACACCCTGATCAACACCCCCTCCACACCCTGACCAACACCCCCACCACACCCTGACCAACACCACCACACCTCCCTGATCAACACCTCACTACAATCTCTGATCGTCACCCCCAGCAATACGTGTAAATGAACGAAGTAATACTGT
>NW_024749482.1:0-23752 GCF_018991925.1 Homarus americanus | reverse complement strand
CCAGATCGAGCATAACAAAGTCCCCTGATAGATTATAACATAGTCCCGGACCGAGGATAACAAAGGCCTCTGGTCGAGTATAACAAAGTCCCCTGGTCGAGAGTATCAAAGTCCCCTGATACTAGTATACCAAAGTCCCCTGACCGAGTATAAAAAAGTCCTCTGGCCCAGTATAACAAAGTCCCCTGATCGAGTATAACAAAGTCTCCTGATCGATTAAAACAAAGTCCCCTTGTCGAGTATAGCAAAGGGTCCTGATCGAGTAAGACAATTTCCCCTGATCGAGTACAATAAAGTCCCCTGACTGAGTATAACAAAGCAACCTGGACGTGTATAAAAAAGTCCCATGACAGAGTATAACAAAGTTCTCTGCTCGAGTATAACAAAGTCCCCGGATCGAGCATAACAAAGTCCCCTGGTCGAGTATAACAAAGTCCCCTCATCGAGTATAACAAAAGCCCCTCATCGAGTATAGCAAAGTCCATTGGTCAAATATAGGAAAGTCCACTAATCGAGTATGACAAAATCCCCTGATTGAGTATAACAAAGTCCCCTGATCAAGTATAACAAAGTCCTCTGGTTGAGTATAACAAAGTCCCTGATCGAGTATAAAAAAGTCCCCTGATCGCATATAACAAAGTCCCCTGGTCGAGTATAACAAAGTCCCCTCATCGAGTATAACAAAGGCCCCTCATTGAGTATAACAAAGTCCATTGGTCAGGTATAAAAAAGTCCCCTAGTTGAGTATAACAAAGTCCTCTGGTTGAGTATAAAAAAGTCCCCTGATGGAGTATAAAAAAGTCCCCTGCTCGAGTATAACAAAGTCCCCAGATCGAGTATAACAAAGGCCCCTCATCGAGTATAACAAAGTCTATTGATCAAGTATAAAAAAGTCCCCTGGTCGAGTAAAACAAAGTCCCCTGATCGAGTATAACAAAGTCTCCTGGTCGAGTTATAGCAAAGTCCCCTGATCGAGTATAACAAAGCCTCCTCATCAAGTATAACAAAGTCCCCTGATTAGCAGAGTATAACAGGCTATTCGGTCATGGCCCCTCGCCGAGTATAACCAAAGTCCCTGATCGGAGTATAACAAAAGTCCTGGTCGAGTATAGCAAAGTCCTGCTCGAGTATAAAAGAAAAGTCCCCTGATCGAGTATAACAAAGTCCCCTGATCGAGTATAACAAAGGCCCCTGATCGAGTCTAACAAAGGCCCCTCATCGAGTATAACAAAGTACCCTGATCTAGTATAACAAAGGCCCCTAATCGAGTATAACAAAGGCCCCTCATCGATTTAACAAAGTTCCCTCATCGAGAATAACAAAGCCGCCTAATCGAGTATAACAAAGTCTCCTGCTCGAGTATAACAAAGTCCCCTGTTCGAGTATAACAAAGTCCGGTGATCCTGTATAACAAAGGCCCTTGGTCGAGTATAACAAAGTCCCCTCATCGAGTATAACAGAAGTCCCTTGATCGAGTATAACAAAGTCCCCTGGTCGAATATAACAAAGTTTTCTAATCGCGTATAACAAAGGCCCCTGGGCGATTATAACAAAGTCCCCTGGTCGAGTATAACAATGTCCCCTGATCGAATATAACATATCCCCTGACCGAGTATAACAAAGTCCTCTTGTCGAGTATAACAAAGTCCCCTGATCGAGTATAACAATTCCCCTGGTCGACTATAACAAAGTCCCCTGGTCGAGTATAACAAAGCCCCCTCATCGAGTATAACAAAGGCCCCTCATCGAATATAACAAAGTCCCTGATTGAGTATAACAAAGTCTCCTGATCGAGTATAAAAAAGTCCCCTGATCGTGTATAACAAAGTCCCCTGATCGAGTATAACAAAAGTCCCGTGATCAAGTATAACAAAGTCCCCTGATCGAGTTTAACAAAAGTCCCTTGATCGAGTATAACAAAGTCCCCTGATCGAGTATAACATATCCCCTCATCGAGTATAACAAAGTCTCCTGGCCCAGTATAACAAAGCCCCAGATCGAGCATAACAAAGTCCCCTGATAGATTATAACATAGTCCCGTACCGAGGATAACAAAGGCCTCCAGTCGAGAATAACAAAGTCCCCTGATACTAGTATAACAAAGTCCCCTGACCGAGTATAAAAAAGTCCTCTGGCCCAGTATAACAAAGTCCCCTGATCGAGTATAACAAAGTCTCCTGATCGATTAAAACAAAGTCCCCTTGTCGAGTATAGCAAAGGGTCCTGATCGAGTAAGACAATTTCCCCTGATCGAGTATAATAAAGTCCCCTGACTGAGTATAACAAAGCAACCTGGACGTGTATAAAAAAGTCCCCTGACAGAGTATAACAAAGTTCTCTGCTCGAGTATAACAAAGTCCCCGGATCGAATATAACAAAGTCCCCTGGTCGAGTATAACAAAGTCCCCTCATCGAGTATAACAAAAGCCCCACATCGAGTATAGCAAAGTCCATTGGTCAAATATAGGAAAGTCCACTGATCGAGTATGACAAAGTCCCCTGATTGAGTATAACAAAGTCCCCTGATCAAGTATAACAAAGTCCTCTGGTTGAGTAGAACAAAGTCCCTGATCGAGTATAAAAAAGTCCCCTGATCGCATATAACAAAGTCCCCTGGTCGAGTATAACAAAGTCCCCTGATCGAGTATAACAAAGGCCCCTCATTGAGTATAACAAAGTCCATTGGTCAAGTATAAAAAAGTCCCCTAGTCGAGTATAACAAAGTCCTCTGGTTGAGTATAAAAAAGTCCCCTGATGGAGTATAAAAAAGTCCCCTGCTCGAGTATAACAAAGTCCCCAGATCGAGTATAACAAAGGCCCCTCATCGAGTATAACAAAGTCCATTGATCAAGTATAAAAAAGTCCCCTGGTCGAGTATAACAAAGTCCCCTGATCGAGTATAACAAAGTCTCCTGGTCGAGTATAGCAAAGTCCCCTGATCGAGTATAACAAAGCCTCCTCATCGAGTATAACAAAGTCCCCTGATTGAGTATAACAAAGGCCCCTGATCGAGTCTAAAAAAGGCCCCTCATCGAGTATAACAAAGTCCCCTGATCGAGTATAACAAAGTCCCCTGGTCGAGTATAGCAAAGTCCCCTGCTCAAGTATAAGAAAGTCCCCTGATCGAGTACAACAAAGTCCCCTGATCGAGTATAACAGAGGCCCCTGATCGAGTCTAACAAAGGCCCCTCATCGAGTATAACAAAGTACCCTGATCTAGTATAACAAAGGCCCCTAATCGAGTGTAAAAAAAGGCCCCTCATCGATTTAACAAAGTTCCCTCATCGAGTATAACAAAGCCGCCTAATCGAGTATAACAAAGTCTCCTGCTCGAGTATAACAAAGTCCCCTGTTCGAGTATAACAAAGTCCGGTGATCCTGTATAACAAAGGCCCCTGGTCGAGTATAACAAAGTCCCCTCATCGAGTATAACAGAAGTCCCTTGACCGAGTATAACAAAGTCCCCTGGTCGAATATAACAAAGTTTTCTAATCGCGTATAACAAAGGCCCCTGGGCGATTATAACAAAGTCCCCTGGTCGAGTATAACAAAGTCCCCTGATCGAATATAACATATCCCCTGACCGAGTATAACAAAGTCCTCTTGTCGAGTATAACAAAGTCCCCTGATCGAGTATAACAAAGTCCCCTGGTCAACTATAACAAAGTCCCCTGGTCGAGTATAACAAAGCCCCCTCATCGAGTATAACAAAGGCCCCTCATCGAGTATAACAAAGTCCCTGATTGAGTATAACAAAGTCTCCTGATCGAGTATAAAAAGTCCCCTGATCGTGTATAACAAAGTCCCCTGGTCAAGTATAAGAAAGTCCCCTGATCGAGTATAACAAAGGCCCCTCATTGAGTATAACAAAGTCCATTGGTCAAGTATAAAAAACTCTCCTGGTCGAGTATAACAAAGTCCCCATATCAAATATAACAAAGGCTCCTCATCGAGTATAACAAAGCCCCCTGGACGAATATAACAAAGTCCCCTCATCGAGTATAATAAAGTCCCTGATCGAGTTTAACAAAGTCCCCTGGTCCAATATAACAAAGACCCTGATCGAGTATAACATATCCCCTCATCGAGTATAACAACGTCTCCTGGCGCAGTATAACAAAGGCCCCTCAATGAGGGGCCCTCATGGATTATAACAAAGTCCATTGATCAAGTATAAATAAGTCCCCTGGTCGAGTATAACAAAGGGCCCTCATTGAGTAAGACAAAGTCCTTTGATCGAGTATAACAAAGTCCCCTAATCCTAGTATAACAAAGCCCACTGGACGAGTATAACAAAGACCCCTGAACCGAGTATAACAAAGTCCCCTGATGGAGTGTAACATATCCCCTGATCGAGTATAACAAAGTCCTTGGTGGAGTATAACAAAGTCCCCTGGTCGAGTATAACAAAGTTTTCTAATCGAGTATAATAAAGTCCCTGATCGAGTATAACAAAGTCCCCTGGTCCAATATAACAAAGACCCTGATCGAGTATAACATATCCCCTCATCGAGTATAACAACGTCTCCTGGCGCAGTATAACAAAGTCCCCAGATCGATCATAACAAAGTCCCCTGATCGATTATAACAAAGTCCCCTGGTCGAGTATAACAAAGGGCCCTCATTGAGTAAGACAAAGTCCTTTGATCGAGTATAACAAAGTCCCCTGAGCCTAGTATAACAAAGCCCACTGGACGAGTATAACAAAGTCCCCTGAACCGAGTATAACAAAGTCCCCTGATGGAGTATAACATATCCCCTGATCGACTATAACAAATTCCCTGGTGGAGTATAACAAAGTCCCCTGATCGAGTATAACAAAGTTTTCTAATCGAGTACAACAAAGGCCCCTGGTCGAGTATAATAAAGGCCCCTCATGGATTATAACAAAGTCCATTGATCAAGTATAAATAAGTCCCCTGCTCGAGTATAACAAAAGGCCCTCATTGAGTAAGACAAAGTCCTTTGATCGAGTATAACAAAGTCCCCTAATCCTAGTATAACAAAGCCCACTGGACGAGTATAACAAAGACCCCTGAACCGAGTATAGCAAAGTCCCCTGATCGAGTATAACAAAGCCTCCTCATCGAGTATAACAAAGTCCCCTGATCGAGTATAACACAGCCCCTGCTCGAGTATAAGAAAGTCCCCTGATCGAGTATAACAAAGGCCCCTGATCGAGTCTAAAAAAGGCCCCTCATCGAGTATAACAAAGTCCCCTGATCTAGTATAACAAAGGCCCCAAATCGAGTATAACAAAGGCCCCCTCATCGATTTAACAAAGTTCCCTCATCGAGTATAACAAAGCCGCCTAATCGAGTATAACAAAGTCTCCTGCTCGAGTATAACAAAGTCCCTTGTTCGAGTATAACAAAGTCCGGTGATCCTGTATAACAAAGGCCCCTGGTCGAGTATAACAAAGTCCCCTCATCGAGTATAACAGAAGTCCCTTGATCGAGTATAACAAAGTCCCCTGGTCGAGTATAACAAAGTTTTCTAATCACGTATAACAAAGGCCCCTGGGCGATTATAACAAAGTCCCCTGGTCGAGTATAACGAAGTCCCCTGATCAAGTATAACATATCCCCTGACCGAGTATAAAAAAGTCCTCTTGTCGAGTATAACAAAGTCCCCTGATCGAGTATAACAAAGTCCCCTGGTCGAGTATAACAAAGCCCCCTCATCGAGTATAACAAAAGCCCCTCATCGAGTATAACAAAGTCCCTGATTGAGTATAACAAAGTCCCCTGATCGAGTATAACATAGTCCTCTTGTTGAGTATAACAAAGTCCCCTGATTGAGTATAAAAAAGTCCCCTGATCGTGTATAACAAAGTCCCCTGGTCAAGTATAAGAAAGTCCCCTGATCGAGTATAACAAAGGCCCCTCATTGAGTATAACAAAGTCCATTGGTCAAGTATAAAAAAGTCCCTTGGTCGAGTATAACAAAGTCCCCATATCGAGTATAACAAAGGCTCCTCATCGAGTATAACAAAGCCCCCTGGACGAATATAACAAAGTCCCCTCATCGAGTATAATAAAGTCCCTGATCGAGTAAAACAAAGTCCCCTGGTCCAATATAACAAAGACCCTGATGGAGTATAACATATCCCCTCATCGAGTATAACAACGTCTCCTGGCGCAGTATAACAAAGTCCCCAGATCGAGCATAACAAAGTCCGCTGATCGATTATAACAAAGTCACCTGGTCGAGTATAACAAAGGGCCCTCATCGAGTAAGACAAAGTCCTTTGATCGAGTATAACAAAGTCCCCTGATCCTAGTATAACAAAGCCCACTGGACGAGTATAACAAAGACCCCTGAACCGAGTATAACAAAGTCCCATGATGGAGTATAACATATCCCCTGATCGAGTATAACAAAGTCCCTGGTAGAGTATAACAAAGTCCCCTGGTCGAGTATAACAAAGTTTTCTAATCGAGTATAACAAAGGCCCCTGGTCGAGTATAACAAAGGCCCCTCATGGAGTATAACAAAGTCCATTGATCAAGTATAAATAAGTCCCCTGGTCGAGTATAACAAAGTCCCCTGATTGAGTTTAACAAAGTCCCCTGGTCGAGTATAGCAAAGTCCCCTAATCGAGTATAGCAAAGCCTCCTCATCGAGTATAACAAAGTCCCCTGATCGAGTATAACGAAGCCCCCTGCTCGAGTATAACAAGGTCCCCTGATCGAGTATAACAAAGGCCCCTGATCGAGTCTAAAAAAGGCCCCTAATCGAGTATAACAAAGTCCCCTCATCTAGTATAACAAAGGCGCCTCATCGAGTCTAACAAAGTCCCCTTATCGAGTATAACAAATTCCCCTTATCGAGTAGAACAAAGTCTCCTTATCGAGTATAACAAAGTCCCTGATCGAGTATAAAAAGTCCCATGGTCCAGTATAACAAAGTCCGCTGATCGAGTGTAAAAAAGTCCCCTGGCCCAGTATAACAAAGCCCCCTGGACGAGTATAACAAAGTCCCATTATCGAGTATAACAAAATCCGGTGATCGAGTATAACAAAGGCCCCTGGTCGAGTATAACAAAGTCCCTTGATCGAGTAAAACAAAAGTCCCCTGATCGAGTATAACAAAGTCCCCTGATCGAGTATAACAAAGCCCCCTGGACGAGTATAACACAGTCCCCTGATCGAGTATAACAAAGTCCCTAATCGAGTATAACAAAGTCCCCTGATCGAGTATAACATATCCCCTCATCGAGTATAACAAAGTGTCCTGGCCCAGTATAACAAAACCCCAGATTGAGCATAACAAAGTCCATTGGTCAAATATACGAAAGTCCACTGATCGAGTATGACAAAGTCCTCTGATTATTAATAAAAAAGTCCCCTTGTCGAGTATAACAAAGTCCACTGAACGAGTATAACAAAGTCCCCTGGTCGATTATAACATAGTCCCTGACTGAGGATAACAAAGGCCTCTGGTCGAGTATAACAAAGTTCTCTGGTCGAGAATAACAAAGTCCCCTGATACTAGTATAACAAAGTCCCCTGACCGAGTATAAAAAAGTTCCCTGGCCCAGTATAACAAAGTCCCCTGTTCGAGTATAACAAAGTCCCCTTATCGATTAAAACAAAGTCCCCTGGAAGAGTATAGTAAATGGCCCTGATCGAGTAAGACAAAGTCTCCTGATCGAGTATAACAAAGTCCCCTGACCGAGTATAACAAAGCCCCCTGGACGAGTATAACAAAGTCCCCTGACAGAGTATAACAAAGTCCTCTGCTCGAGTATAACAAAGTCCTCTGATCGAGTATAACAAAGTCCCCTGGTCGAGTATAACAAAGTCCCCTGATCGAGTATAACAAAAGCCCCTTATCGAGTATATCAAAGTCCATTGGTCAAATATAGGAAAGTTCACTCATCGAGTATAACAAAGTCCCCCGATCGAGTATAACAAAGTCCCCTGGTTGAGCATAACAAAGTCCCCTAATCGAGTATAACAAAGTCCCCTGGTCAACTATAGCAAAGTCCATTGGTCAAATATAGGAAAGTCCACTGGTCGAGTATGACAATGTCCCCTGATTAATTATAAAAAAGTCCCTTGTCGAGTATAACAAAGGCCCCTGATCGAGTATAACAAAGTCCCCTGGTCGAGTATAACAAAGCCCCCTCATCGAGTATAACAAAGGCCCCTAATCGGGTATAACAAAGGCCCCTGATTGAGTATAACAAAGTCCCCTGATCTAGTATAACAAAGCCCTCTGGTCGAGTATAACAAAGGCCCCTCATTTAGTATAACAAAGTTCATTGGTCAAGTATAAAAAAGTCCCCTGTTCGAGTATAACAAAGTCCCCATATCGAGTATAACAAAGGCCCCACATTCAGTATAAGAAAGTCCATTGGTCAAGTATAAAAAAGTCCCCTGGTCGAGTATAACAAAGTCCCCTGATCGAGTATAACATAGTCCTCTTGTCGAGTATAAAAAAGACCCCTGATGGAGTATAACAAAGTCCCCTGCTCGAGTATAACAAAGACCCAGATCGAGTATAACAAAGGCCCCTCATCGAGTATAACAAAGTCCATTGGTCAAGTATAAAAAGTCCCCTGGTCGAGTATAACAAAGTCTCCTGATCGAGTATAACATAGTCCTCTGGTCGAGTATAAATAAGTCCCCTGATTGAGTATAACATATCCCTTGATCGAGTATAACAAAGTCCTCTGGTCGAGTATAACAAAATCCCCTGATCGAGTGTAACAAAGTCCCCTGATCGAGTAAAACAAAGTCCCCTGTTCGAGTCTAACATTAAGTCCCCTTATTGAGTATAACAAATTCCCCTTATCGAGTATAACAAAGTCCCCTTATCGAGTATAACAAAATCCCTGATCGAGTGTAACAAAGGCCTCTGGTCGAGTATAACAAATTCCCCTGATCGAGTATAACAAAAATCCCCTGATCGAGTATAACAACGTCTCGTGGCCCAGTTTAACTAAGTCCCCAGATCGAGCATAACAAAGTCCGCTAATCGATTATAACAAAGTCCCCTGGTCGAGTATAACAAAGGACCCTGATCGAGTAAGACAAAGTCCCCTGAATCGAGTATAACAAAGTCCCCTGATCGAGCATAACATATCCCCTGATCGAGTATAACAGAGTCCCTGGTGGAGTATAACAAAGTCCCCTGGTCGAGTATAACAAAGTTTTCTAATCGAGTATAACAAAGGCTCCTGGTCGAGTATAACAAAGTCCTCTGATCAAGTACAACAAAGTCCTTTGATCGAGTATAAAAAAGTTCTCTGGTCGAGTATAACAAAGTCCCCTGATCGAGCATAACAATGTCCCCTTGTCGAGTATAGCAAAGTCCATTGGTCAAATATAGGAAAGTCCACTGATCGAGTATGACAAACTCCCCTGATCATGTATAAAAAAGTCCCCTGGTCGAGTATAACAATGTCCCCTGATCGAGTATAACAAAGTCCCCTGGTCGAGTATAACAAAGGCCCCTAATCGAGTATAACAAAGTCCCCTGATTTAGTATAACTAAGTCCCCTGATCGAGTATAACAAAGGAGTACTCTGGTTGGGCATAAGAATACTAATCGAGTATAACATATCCCCCTAATCATGACCTAACAAAGTCCTCTCGTTGTGAGTATAAAAAGATCCCTTGATCGCGTGTAACTCTGAAGTCCCTGGTCGTGTATAACAAAAGTCCCTGATCGGAAGTATACTCCGTCCCCCTGATCTAATTGTAACAAAGCCCACTGGACGAGTATAACAAAGACACCTGAACCGAGTATATCAAAGTCCCCTGATCGAGTATAACATATCCCCTGATCGAGTATAACAAAGTCCCTGGTGGAGTATAACAAAGTCCCCTGATCGAGTATAACAAAGTTTTCTAATCGAGTATAACAAAGGCCCGTGGTCGAGTATAACAAAGTTTTCTAATCGAGTATATCAAAGGCCCCTGGTCGAGTATAACAAAGTCCTCTGATCAAATATAACAAAGTCCTTTGATCGAGTATAACAAAGTCCCCTAATCAAGTATAACAAAGTCCCCTGGTCGAGTATAACAAAGGGCCCTGATCGAGTAAGAAAAAGTCCCCTGATCGAGTATAACAAAGTCCCCTGATCCTAGTATAACAAAGCCCACTGGACGAGTATAACAAAGACACCTGAACCGAGTATAACAAAGTCCCCTGATCGAGCATAACAATGTCCCCTGGTCGAGTATAGCAAAGTCCATTGGTCAAATATAGGAAAGTCCACTGATCGAGTATGACAAACTCCCCTGATCATGTATAAAAAAGTCCCGTGGTCGAGTATAACAATGTCCCCTGATCGAGTATAACAAAGTCCCCTGGTCGAGTATAACAAAGGCCCCTAATCGAGTATAACAAAGTCCCCTGATTTAGTATAACTAAGTCCCCTGATCGAGTATAACAAAGTACTCTGGTTGAGTATAACAAAGTCCCCTGATCGAGTATAACATATCCCCTAATCGAGTATAACAAAGTCCTCTCGTTGAGTATAAAAAAGTCCCTTGATCGCGTATAACAAAGTCCCCTGGTCGTGTATAACAAAGTCCCCTGATCGAGTATAACAAAGTCCCCTGATCCTAGTATAACAAAGCCCACTGGACGAGTATAACAAAGACACCTGAACCGAGTATATCAAAGTCCCCTGATCGAGTATAACATATCCCCTAATCGAGTATAACAAAGTCCCTGGTGGAGTATAACAAAGTCCCCTGGTCGAGTATAACAAAGTTTTTAATCGAGTATAACAAAGGCCCGTGGTCAAGTATAACAAAGTTTTCTTATCGAGTATATCAAAGGCCCCTGGTAAAGTATAACAAAGTCCTCTGATCAAATATAACAAAGTCCTTTGATCGAGTATAACAAAGTCCCCTAATCAAGTATAACAAAGTCCCCTGGTCGAGTATAACAAAGGGCCCTGATCGAGTAAGAAAAAGTCCCCTGATCGAGTATAACAAAGTCCCCTGATCCTAGTATAACAAAGCCCACTGGACGAGTATAACAAAGACACCTGAACCGAGTATAACAAAGTCCCCTGATCGAGTATAACAAAGTCCCTGGTGGAGTATAACAAAGTCCCCTGGTCGAGTATGACAAAGTTTTCTAATCGAGTATAACAAAGGCCCCTGGTCGAGTATAACAAAGTCCTCTAATCAAGTATAACAAAGTCCCCTAATCAAGTATAACAAAGTCCCCTGGTCGTATATAACAAAGTCACCTGATCGAGCATAACAAAAGGCCCCTCATTTTGTATAACAAAGTCCATTGGTCAAGTATAGAAAGTCCCCTGGACGAGTATAACAAAGTCCCTTGATCAATTATAACATAGCCCCTGGTCGAGTATAACAAAGTCCTCTGGTTCGAGTATAAATAAGTCCCCTGATCGAGTATAACAAAGTCCCCTGATCATAGTATACCAAAGCCCACTGGACGAGTATAACAAAGACACCTGAACCGAGTATAACAAAGTCCCCTGATCGAGTATAACAAAGTCCTTGGTGGAGTATAGCAAAGTCCCCTGGTCGAGTATAACAAAGTTTTCTAATCGAGTATAAGAAAGGCCCCTGGTCGAGGATAACAAAGTCCTCTGATCAAGTATAACAAAGTCCCCTAATCAAGTATAACAAAGTCCCCTGGTCGTATATAACAAAGTCACCTGATCGAGTATAACAAAAGGCCCCTCATTGAGTATAACAAAGTCCATTGGTCAAGTATAAAAAGTCCCCTGGTCGAGTATAAAAAAGTCCCTTGATCAAGTATAACATAGCCCCTGGTCGAGTATAACAAAGTCCTCTGGTCGAGTATAAAAAAGTCCCCTGTTCGAGTATAATAAAGCCCCCTGCTCGAGTATAAGTAGGTCCCCTGATCGAGTATAACAAAGTCACCTGATCGAGTATAACAAAAGCCCTCATCGAGTCCAAAAAAGGTCCCTAATCGAGTATAACAAAGTTCCCTGATCTAGTATAACAAAGGCCTCTGGTCGAGTATAAATAAGTCCCCTGGTCGAGTATAACAAATTCACCTGTTCGAGTCTAACATTAAGTCCCCTTATCGAGTATAACAAATTCCCCTTATCGAGTATAACAAAGTCCCCTGGTCGAGTATAACAAAGGCCCCTAATCGAGTATACCAAAGTCCCCTAATTGAGTATAACAAAGGCCCTGATCGAGTATAACAAAGTACTCTGGTTGTGTATAACAAAGTCCCGTGATCGAGTATAACATATCCCCTGATCGAGTATAACAAAGTCTTCTGGTCGAGTATAAAAAAGTCCCCTGATCGAGTATAACAAAGGCCCCTCATTGAGTATAACAAAGTCCCCTGGTCAAGTATGGCATATCCCCTGATCGAATAAAACAAAGTCCCTGGTGGAGAATAACAAAGTTCCCTAATCGTATATAACAAAGTCTCCTGATCGAGTATAACAAAGTTTTCTAATCGAGTATAACAAAGGCCCCTAGTCGAGTATAACAAAGTCCCCTGATCGAGTATAACATATCCCCTGATCGAGTATAACAAAGTCCTCTGATCGAGTATAACAAAGTCCCCTCATCGAGTATAACAAAGTCCCCTGGTCGATTATAACAATGTCCCCTGATCGAGTATAACAAAGGCCCCTTATCGAGTATATCAAAGTCCATTGGTCAAATATAGGAAAGTTCACTCATCGAGTATAACAAAGTCCCCCGATCGAGTATAACAAAGTCCCCTGGTTGAGTATAACAAAGTCCCCTAATCGAGTATAACAAAGTCCCCTGGTCAACTATAGCAAAGTCCCCTGGACGAGTATAACAAAGCCTCCTCATCGAGTATAAAAGAGGCCCCTAATCAAGTATAACAAAGTCCCTGGTTGAGTATAACAAAGTCCCCTGATCAAGTATAACATATCCCCTGATTGAGTATAACAAAGTCCTCTGGTCGAGTATAACAAAATCCCCTGATCGAGTATAACAAAGTCCCTTGATCGAGTAAAACAAAGTCCCCTGTTCGAGTCTAACATTAAGTCCCCTTATTGAGTATAACAAATTCCCCTTATCGAGTATAGCAAAGTCCCCTTATCGAGTATAACAAAGTCCCCTGAACGAGTGTAACAAAGGCCTCTGGTTGAGTATAACAAAGTCCCCTGATCGAGTATAACAAAAATTCCCTGATCGAGTATAACAACGTCTCGTAACCCAGTTTAACAAAGTCCCCAGATCGAGCATAACAAAGTCCCCTAATCGATTATAACAAAGTCCCCTGGTCGAGTATAACAAAGGTACCTGATCGAGTAAGACAAAGTCCCCCGAATCGAGTATAACAAAGTCCCCTGAACGAAGCATAACATATCCCCTGATCAAGTATAACAGAGTCTCTGGTGGAGTATAACAAAGTCCCCTGGTCGAGTATAACAAAGTTTTCTAATCGAGTATAACAAAGGCTCCTGGTCGAGTATAACAAAGTCCTCTGATCAAGTATAGCAAAGTCCTTTGATCGAGTATAAAAAAGTCCCCTAATCAAGTAAAACAAAGTCACCTAATCGAGTATAACAAAGTCCCCTGATCGAGTATAACATAACCCCTGATCGAGTATAACAAAGTTCTCTGGTCGAGTATAACAAAGTCCCCTGATCGAGTATAACAATGTCCCCTGGTCGAGTATAGCAAAGTCCATTGGTCAAATATAGGAAAGTCCACTGATCGAGTATGACAAACTCCCCTTATCAAGTATAAAAAAGTCCCCTGGTCGAGTATAACAATGTCCCCTGATCGAGTATAACAAAGTCCCCTGGTCGAGTATAACAAAGGCCCCTAATCGAGTATAACAAAGTCCCTTGATTTAGTATAACTAAGTCCCCCGATCGAGTATAACAAAGTACTCTGGTTGAGTATAACAAAGTCCCCTGATCGAGTATAACATATCCCCTAATCGAGTATAACAAAGTCCTCTGGTCGAGGATAAAAAAGTCCCTTGATCGCGTATAACAAAGTCCCCTGGTCGTGTATAACAAAGTCCCCTGATCGAGTATAACAAAGTCCCCTGATCCTAGTATAACAAAGCCCACTGGACGAGTATAACAAAGACACCTGAACCGAGTATATCAAAGTCCCCTGATCGAATATAACATATCCCCTGATCGAGTATAACAAAGTCCCTTGTGGAGTATAACAAAGTCCCCTGGTCGAGTATAACAAAGTTTTCTAATCGAGTATAACAAAGGGCCCTGGTCGAGTAGAACAAAGTTTTCTAATCGAGTATATCAAAGGCCCCTGGTCGAGTATAACAAAGTCCTCTGATCAAATATAACAAAGTCCTTTGATCGAGTATAACGAAGTCCCCTAATCAAGTATAACAAAGTCCCCTGGTCGAGTATAACAAAGGGCCCTGATCGAGTAAGAAAAAGTCCCCTGATCGAGTATAACAAAGTCCCCTGATCGAGTATAACAAAGGCCTCTGGTCGAGTATAACAAAGTCCCCTGATCGAGTATAACAAAAATCCCCTGATCGAGTATAACAACGTCTCGTAGCCGAGTTTAACAAAGTCCCCAGATCGAGCATAACAAAGTCACCTAATCGATTATAACAAAGTCCCTTGGTCGAGTATAACAAAGGGCCCTGATCGAGTAGAACAAAGTCCCCTGATCAAGCATAACAAAGTTCCCTGATCCTAGTATAACAAAGCCCCCTGGACGAGTATAACAAAGTCCCCTTATCGAGTAAAATATATCCCCTGATCGAGTATAACAGATCCCTGGTGGAGTATAACAAAGTCCCCTGGTCGAGTATAACAAAGTTCTCTAATCGAGTATAACAAAGGCTCCTCGTCGAGCATAACAAAGTCCTTGATCGAGTATAAAAAAGTCCCCTAATCAAGTAAAAAAAAGTCACCTCATTGAGTATAACAAAGTCCTCTGATCGAGTATAACATATCCCCTGATCGAGTATAACAAAGTCCTCTGGTCGAGTATAACAAAGTCCCCTGATCGAGTATAACAAAGTCCCCTTGTCGAGTATAGCAAAGTCCCCTGATCGAGTATAACAAAGGCCCCTCATCGAGTATAACATTGGTCATATATAGGAAAGTCCACTGATCGAGTATGACAAAGTCCCCTAATCAAATTCAAAAAAGTCCCCTGGTCGCATATAACAAAGTCCCCTGATCGAGTATAACAAAGTCCCCTGGACGAGTATAACATATCCCCTGATCGAGTATAACAAAGTCTTCTGGTCGAGTATAAAAAAGTCCCCTGATTGCGTAGAACAAAGTCCCCTGGTCGTGTATAACAAAGTCCCCTGATCGAGTATAACAAAGGCCCCTCATTGAGTATAACAAAGTCCATTGGCCAAGTATAAAAACGCCCCTGGTCGAGTATAACAAAGTCCCCTGATCGTGTATAACAAAGTCCCCTGGTCAAGTATAGCATATCCCCTGATCGAATATAACAAAGTCCCTGGTGGAGTATAACAAAGTCCCCTGATCGAATATAACAAATTCTCCTGGTCGAGTATAACAAAGTTTTCTAATCGAGTATAACAAAGGCCCCTCGTCGAGTATATCAAAGTCCTCTGTTTGAATATAACAAAGTCCCCTGATCGAGTATAACATATCTCCTGATCGAGTATAATAAAGTCCTCTGGTCGAGTATAACAAAGTCCCCTCATCGAGTATAACAAAGTACCCTTGTCGAGTATAAGAATGTCCCCTGATCGACCATAACAAAGGCCCCTCATCGAGTATAGCAAAGTCCATTGGTCAAATATAGGAAAGTCCACTCATCGAGGATAACAAAGTCCCCCGATCGAGTATAACAATGGCCTCTGGTCAAGTATGACAAAGTCCCCTGATAAAGTATAAAAAAGTCCCCTGGTCGAGTATAACAAAGTCCCCTAATCGAGTATAACAAAGTCCCCTGGTCGACTATAGCAAAGTCCCCTGATCGAGTTTAACAAAGCCCCCTCATCGAGTATAAAAGAGGCCCCTAATCGAGGAAAACAAAGTCCCCTGGTTGAGTATAACAAAGTCCCCTGATCAAGTATAACATATCCCCGGATTGAGTATAACAAAGTCCTCTTGTCGAGTATAAAAAAGTCCCCTGATCGAGTATAACAAAGTCCCCTGGTCGAGTATAACAAAGTTTTCTAATCGAGTATAACATGTCCTCTGGTCGAGTATAACAAAGTCCCCTCATCGAGTATAACAAAGTCCCCTGGTCGAGTATAACAATGTCCCCTCATCGAGTATAACAAAGGCCCCTCATCGAGTATAGCAAAGTCCATTGGTCAAATATAGGAAAGTCCACTCATCGAGTATAACAAAGTCCCCCGATCGAGTATAACAATGGACTCTGGTTAAGTATGACAAAGTCCCCTGATCAAGTATAAAAAAGTCCCCTGGTCGAGTATAACAAAGTCCCCTAATCGAGTATATCAAAGTCCCCTGGTCGACTATAGCAAAGTCCCCTGGTTGAGTATAACAAAGTCCCCTGGTTGAGTATAACAAAGTCCCTGATCAAGTATAACATATCCCATGATTGAGTATAACAAAGTCCTCTGGTCGAGCATAAAAAAGTACCCTGATCGAGTATAACAATGTCCCCTGGTGGAGTATAACAAAGTCCCCTCATCGAGTATAACAAAGGCCCCTCATCGAGTATAACAAAGTCCATTGGTCATGTATAAAAAAGTTCCCTGATCGAGTCTAACAAAGTCCCCTGGTCGAGGATAGCAAAGTCCCCTGATCGAGTATAAAAAAGCCTCATGATCGAGTATAACAAAGTCCCCTAATCGAGTATAACAAAGCCCCCTGCTCGAGTATAACAAAGTCCCCTGGTCGAGTATAGCAAAGTCCCCTGATCGAGGTTAACAAAGCCTCCTGATCTAGTATAACAAAGTCCCCTGATCGAGTATAACAAAGTCCCTTGATCTAGTATAACAAAGGCCCCTGACCGAGTATAACAAAGGCCCCTCATCGAGTATAAGAAAGTCTCCTGATCGAGTATAACAAAGCCGCCTAATAGAGTATAACAAAGTCCCCTGGTCGAGTATAACAAAGTCCCCTTATCGAGTAAAACAAAGTCCCGTAATCGAGTATAGCAAAGGCCCCTGGTCGAGTATACCAAAGTCCCCTGATCGAGTGTAACAAAAGTCCCCTAATCGAGTATAACAAAGTCCCCTAATCGAGAATAAAAATGTCTCCTGGTCCAGCGTAACAAAGTCCCCTGATCGAGTATAAATAAGTCCCCTGGCCCAGTATAACAAAGTCCCTAGATCGAGCATACCAAAGTCCCATGATCGATTATAACAAAGTCCCCCGGTCGAGTATAGCAAAGGGCCCTGATCGAGTAGGACAAAGACCTCTGATCGAGTATAACAGAGCTCCCTGGATGAGTATAACAAAGTCCCCAGATCGAGCATAAGAAAGTCCCCTAATCGATTATAACAAAGTCCCCTGATCCTAGTATAACAAAGCCCCCTGGACGAGTATAACAAAGTCCCCTGAACCGAGGATAACAAAGTCCCCTGATCGAGAATAACATATCCCCTGAGCGAGTATAACAAAGTCCCTGGTGGAGTATAACAAAGTCCCCAGGTCGGGTATAACAAAGTTTTCTAATCGAGGATAACATAGGCCCCTGGCCGAGGATAACAAAGTCACCTAATCAAGTATAACAAAGTCCCCTGATCGTGTATAACAAAGTACCCTGATCGAGTATAACATATCCTATGATCGAGAATAACAAAGTCCTCTGGTCGAGTATAACAAAGTCCCCTGATCAAGTATAAGAAAGGCCCCTCATCGAGTATAGCACAGTCCATTGGTCAAATATAGGAAAGTCCACTGATCGAGTATGACAAAGTCCCCAGATCAAGTATAAAAGAGTACCCTGATCGAGTATAACAAAGTCCCCTGATCGAGTGTAACAAAGTCCCCTGTTCGAGCATAGCAAAGTCCCTTGGTCGAGTATAACAAAGCCCCCTCATCGAGTATAACAAAGGCCCCTAACCGAGTATAACAAAGTCCCCTGATTGAGTATAACAAAGTCCTCTGGTTGAGTATAACAAAGTCCCCTGATCGAGTATAACATATCCCCTGATCGAGTATAACAAAGTCCTCTGGTCGAGTATAAAAATAGTCCCCCGATCGCGTATAACAAAGTCCCCTGATCGTGTATAACAAAGTCCCCTGATCGAGTATAACAAAGGCCCTTCATTGAGTATAACAAAGTCCATTGGTCAAGTATAAAAAAGTCCCCTGGTCGAGTATAACAAAGTCCCCTAATCGAATAAAACAAAGTCCTCTGGTCGAGTATAAAAAAGTCCCCTGATCGAATATAACAAAGTCCCCTGCTCGAGTATAACAAAGTCCCCTGATCGAGTATAACAAAGGCCCCTCATCGAGTATAACAAAGTCCATTGGTCAAGTATAAAAAAGTCCCCTGGTCCAGTATAACAAAGTCCCCTGATCGAGTATAACATATCCCTTGATCGAGTATAACAACGTCTCCTGGCCCAGTTTAACAAAGACCCTAGATCGAGCATAACAGAGTCCCCTAATCGATTATAACAAATTCCCCTGGTCAAGTATAACAAAGGGCCCTGATCGAGTAAGACAAAGTCCCCTAGTCGAGCATAACAATGTCCAATGATCCTAGTATATCAAAGACCCCTGGACGAGTATAACAAAGTACCCTGAACCAAGTATAACAAAGTCCCTGATCGAGTATAACATATCCCCTGATCGAGTATAACAAAGTTCCTGGTGGAGTATAACAAAGTCCCCTGGTCGAGTATAACAAAGTTTTCTAATCGAGTATAACAAAGTCCCCTCATCGAGTATAACAAAAGCCCCTCATCGAGTCCAAAAAAGGCCCCTAATCGAGTATAACAAAGTTCCCTGATCTAGTATAACAAAGGCCTCTGGTCGAGTATAACAAAGGCCCCTCATCGAGTATAACAAAGTCCCCTGATCGATTATAACAAAGCCGCCAAATCGAGGATAACAAAGTCCCCTGGTCAAGTATAACAAAGTCACCTGTTTGAGTCTAACATTAAGTCCCCTTATCGAGTATAACAAATTCCCCTTATCGAGTATAACAAAGTCCCCTTATCGAGTATAACAAAGTCCCCTGATCGAGTATAACAAAGTCCTCTGGTTGAGTATAAAAAAGTCCCCTGATCGAATATAACAAAGTCCCCTGCTCGAGTATAACAAAGTCCCCTGATCGAGTATAACAAAGGCCCCTCATCGAGTATAACAAAGTCCATTGGTCAAGTATAAAAAAGTCCCATGGTCCAGTATAACAAAGTCCCCTGATCGAGTATAACATATCCCTTGATCGAGTATAACAACGTCTCCTGGCCCAGTTTAACAAAGACCCTAGATCGAGCATAACAGAGTCCCCTAATCGATTATAACAAATTCCCCTGGTCAAGTATAACAAAGGGCCCTGATCGAGTAAGACAAAGTCCCCTAGTCGAGCATAACAATGTCCAATGATCCTAGTATATCAAAGACCCCTGGACGAGTATAACAAAGTACCCTGAACCAAGTATAACAAAGTCCCTGATCGAGTATAACATATCCCCTGATCGAGTATAACAAAGTTCCTGGTGGAGTATAACAAAGTCCCCTGGTCGAGTATAACAAAGTTTTCTAATCGAGTATAACAAAGTCCCCTCATCGAGTATAACAAAAGCCCCTCATCGAGTCCAAAAAAGGCCCCTAATCGAGTATAACAAAGTTCCCTGATCTAGTATAACAAAGGCCTCTGGTCGAGTATAACAAAGGCCCCTCATCGAGTATAACAAAGTCCCCTGATCGATTATAACAAAGCCGCCAAATCGAGGATAACAAAGTCCCCTGGTCGAGTATAACAAAGTCACCTGTTTGAGTCTAACATTAAGTCCCCTTATCGAGTATAACAAATTCCCCTTATCGAGTATAACAAAGTCCCCTTATCGAGTATAACAAAGTCCCCTGATCGAGTATAACAAAGGCCTCTGGTCGAGTATAACAAAGTCCCCTATCGAGTATAACAAAAATCCCCTGATCGAGTATAACAACGTCTCGTAGCCCGTTTAACAAAGTCCCCAGATCGAGCATAACAAAGTCACCTAATCGATTATAACAAAGTCCCTTGGTCGAGTATAACAAAGGGCCCTGATCGAGTAGAACAAAGTCCCCTGATCAAGCATAACAAAGTCCCCTGATCCTAGTATAACAAAGCCCCCTGGACGAGTATAACAAAGTCCCCTTATCGAGTAAAATATATCCCCTGATCGAGTATAACAGAGTCCCTGGTGGAGTATAACAAAGTCCCCTGGTCGAGTATAACAAAGTTTTCTAATCGAGTATAACAAAGGCTCCTCGTCGAGCATAACAAAGTCCTCTGATCAAGTATAACAAAGTCCTTTGATCGAGTATAAAAAAGTCCCCTAATCAAGTAAAAAAAAGTCACCTGATTGAGTATAACAAAGTCCTCTGATCGAGTATAACATATCCCCTGATCGAGTATAACATAGTCCTCTGGTCGAGTATAACAAAGTCCCCTGATCGAGTATAACAAAGTCCCCTTGTCGAGTATAGCAAAGTCCCCTGATCGAGTATAACAAAGGCCCCTCATCGAGTATAAGATTGGTCATATATAGGAAAGTCCACTGATCGAGTATGACAAAGTCCCCTAATCAAATTAAAAAAAGTCCCCTGGTCGCGTATAACAAAGTCCCCTGATCGAGTATAACAAAGTCCCCTGGACGAGTATAACATATCCCCTGATCGAGTATAACAAAGTCTTCTGGTCGAGTATAAAAAAGTCCCCTGATTGCGTATAACAAAGTCCCCTGGTCGTGTATAACAAAGTCCCCTGATCGAGTATAACAAAGGCCCCTCATTGAGTATAACAAAGTCCATTGGCCAAGTATAAAAACGCCCCTGGTCGAGTATAACAAAGTCCCCTAATCGTGTATAACAAAGTCCCCTGGTCAAGTATAGCATATCCCCTGATCGAATATAACAAAGTCCCTGGTGGAGTATAACAAAGTCCCCTAATCGAATATAACAAATTCTCCTGGTCGAGTATAACAAAGTTTTCTAATCGAGTATAACAAAGGCCCCTCGTCGAGTATATCAAAGTCCTCTGTTTGAATATAACAATGTCCCCTGATCGAGTATAACATATCTCCTGATCGAGTATAATAAAGTCCTCTGGTCGAGTATAACAAAGTCCCCTCATCGAGTATAACAAAGTACCCTTGTCGAGTATTAGAATGTCCCCTGATCGACTATAACAAAGGCCCCTCATCGAGTATAGCAAAGTCCATTGGTCAAATATAGGAAAGTCCACTCATCGAGTATAACAAAGTCCCCCGATCGAGTATAACAATGGCCTCTGGTCAAGTATGACAAAGTCCCCTGATCAAGTATAAGAAAGTCCCCTGGTCGAGTATAACAAAGTCACCTAATCGAGTATAACAAACTCCCCTGGTCGACTATAGCAAAGTCCCCTGATCGAGTTTAACAAAGCCCCCTCATCGAGTATAAAAGAGGCCCCTAATCGAGTATAACAAAGTCCCCTAGTTGAGTATAACAAAGTCCCCTGATCAAGTATAACATATCCCCGGATTGAGTATAACAAAGTCCTCTTGTCGAGTATAAAAAAGTCCCCTGATCGAGTATAACAAAGTCCCCTGGTCGAGTATAACAAAGTTTTCTAATCGAGTATAACATGTCCTCTGGTCGAGTATAACAAAGTCCCCTCATAGAGTATAACAAAGTCCCCTGGTCGAGTATAACAATGTCCCCTCATCGAGTATAACAAAGGCCCCTCATCGAGTATAGCAAAGTCCATTGGTCAAATATAGGAAAGTCCACTCATCGAGTATAACAAAGTCCCCCGATCGAGTATAACAATGGACTCTGGTCAAGTATGACAAAGTCCCCTGATCAAGTATAAAATGTCCCCTGGTCGAGTATAACAAAGTCCCCTAATCGAGTATAACAAAGTCCCCTGGTCGACTATAGCAAAGTCCCCTGGTCGAGTATAACAAAGTCCCCTGGTTGAGTATAACAAAGTCCCTGATCAAGTATAACATATCCCATGATTGAGTATAACAAAGTCCTCTGGTCGAGCATAAAAAAGTACCCTTATCGAGTATAACAATGTCCCCTGGTGGAGTATAACAAAGTCCCCTCATCGAGTATAACAAAGGCCCCTCATCGAGTATAACAAAGTCCATTGGTCATGTATAAAAAAGTTCCCTGATCGAGTATAACAAAGTCCCCTGGTCGAGGATAGCAAAGTCCCCTGATCGAGTATAAAAAAGCCTCATGATCGAGTATAACAAAGTCCCCTAATCGAGTATAACAAAGCCCCCTGCTCGAGTATAACAAAGTCCCCTGGTCGAGTATAGCAAAGTCCCCTGATCGAGGTTAACAAAGCCTCCTGATCTAGTATAACAAAGTCCCCTGATCGAGTATAACAAAGTCCCTTGATCTAGTATAACAAAGGCCCCTGACCGAGTATAACAAAGGCCCCTCATCGAGTATAAGAAAGTCTCCTGATCGAGGTTAACAAAGCCGCCTAATAGAGTATAACAAAGTCCCCTTATCGAGTAAAACAAAGTCCCGTAATCGAGTATAACAAAGGCCCCTGGTCGAGTATAACAAAGTGCCCTGATCTAGTGTAACAAAAGTCCCCTAATCGAGTATAACAAAGTCTACTAATCGAGAATAAAAATGTCCCCTGGTCCAGCGTAACAATGTCCCTGATCGAGTATAAAAAAGTCCCCTGGCCCAGTATAACAAAGTCCCTAGATCGAGCATACCAAAGTCCCCTGATCGATTATAACAAAGTCCCCCGGTCGATTATAGCAAAGGGCCCTGACCGAGTAAGACAAAGTCCCCTGATCGAGTATAACAAAGTAACCTGTTCGAGTGTAAGAAAGTCCCCTTATCGAGTAAAACAAAGTCCCCTATTCTAGTATAACAAAGGCCCCTGGTCGAGTATAACAAAGTCCCCTGATCGAGTATAACAAAAGTCCCCTAACCGAGTATAACAAAGTCCCCTAATCGAGAATCAAAATGTCCCCTGGTGCAGCGTAACAATGATCCCTGATCAAGTATAAAAAAGTCCCCTGTCCCAGTATAACAAAGTCCCTAGATCGAGCATACCAAAGTCCCCTGGTCGATTATAACAAAGTCCCCCGGTCGATTATAGCAAAGGGCCCTGATCGAGTAAGACAAAGTCCCCTGATCGAGTATAACAAAGTCCCCTGATCCTAGTATAACAAAGCCCCCTGGACGAGTATAACAAAGTCCCCTGAACCGAGTATAACAAAGTCCCCTGATCGAGTATAACATATCCCCTGATCGAGTATAACAAAGTCCCTGGTGGAGTATAACAAAGTCCCCTGGTCGAGTATAAGAAAGTTTTCTAATCGAGGATAACAAAGGCCCCTGGCCGAGTATAACAAAGTCCTCTGATCAAGTATAACAAAGTCCTCTGATCGAGGATAACAAAGTCCCCTAATCAAGTATAACAAAGTACCCTCATCGCGTATAACATATCCCCTGATCGAGTATAACAAAGTCCACTGGTCGAGTATAACAAAGTCCCCTGATCGAGTATAACAAACGCCCCTCATCGATTATAGCAAAGTCCATTGGTCAAATATAGGAAAGTCCACTGATCGAGTATGACAAAGTCCCCTGATCAAGTATAAAAGAGTACCCTGGTCGAGTATAACAAAGTCCCTGATTGAGTATAACAAAGTC
>NW_024749481.1:0-36573 GCF_018991925.1 Homarus americanus | reverse complement strand
AAATCTTATAATTGTGACCAGGGAATGGTACCTGTGGACCACCAGGACACTAGAAGCAGTCCTAAACTCTGCTATATTTCAGACAAAGCCTGTTCAACGAGCTTATGGCGCCGTGAACCACTATTGGGGACCACCCGTGCCGCTTACGTGATCAGAGCAACGTTTTACCTAATCCAGCTTGGAAACTCGAGGAACCATATATATTTCATAACCCAATATAGCACGCGGAATTCTACATATAATCAACACCTCACCCCACCAGGATTTGAACCCACGATCTTATAATTGTGACCGGGAAACGCTACCTCTGGACCACCAGGACACTAAAAGCAGTCCTAGACTCTGTTATATTTCACACAAAGCCTGTTCAACGAGCTTATGACTGTGTGAACCTCTAATGGGGACCACCCGTGCCGCTTAGGTGATCAGAGCAACGTTTTACCAAATCCGGCTTCGAAACACGAGGATCCATATATATTTTATTAGCCCAATAATGCACGCGGACTTCGACATATAATCAACACCTCACCCCACCAGGATTCAAACCAAAAATCTTATAATTGTGACCAGGAAACGCTACCTGTGGACCACCAGGACACTAAAAGCAGTCCTAGACTCTTATATTTCACACAATGCCTGTTCAACGAGCTTATGGCACTGTGAACCTCTAATGGGGACCACCTGTGACGCTTAGGTGTTCAGAGCAACGTTTTACCAAATCCGGCTTCAAAACACGAGGATCCATATATATTACATTAGCCCAATAAAGCACACAGACTTCTACATATAATCAACACATCACCCCACCAGGATTCGAACCCAAAATCTTATAATTGTGACCGGGGAACGCTACCTCTAGGCCACCAAGACACTAAAAGCAGTCCTAGACTCTGTTATATTTCACACAAAGCCTGTTGAATGAGTTTATGGCGCAGTGAACCTCTAATTGGGTCCACCGGTGCCGCTTAGGTGATCAGAGCAATGTTTTACCAAATCCGGCTTCGAAACACGAGGAACCATATATATTTCATTAGCCCAATAAAGCACGCGGACTTCTACATATAATCAACACCTCACCCCACCTGGATTTGAACCCACGATCTTATAATTGTGACCGGGAAACGTTACCTCTGGACCACCAGGACACTAAAAGCAGTCCTAGACTCTGTTATATTTCACACAAAGCCTGTTCAACCAGCTTATGGCGCCGTGAACCTCTAATGAGGACCACCAGTGCCGCTTAGGTGTTCAGAGTAACGTTTTACTAAATCCGGCTTCGAAACACGAGGATCCATATCTATTTCATTAGCCCAATAGAGCACGCACATTTCTACATATAATCAACATCTCACCCCACCAGGATTCGAACCAACGATCTTATAATTGTGACCGGGGAACGCTACCTCTGGGCCACCAGGACACTAAAAGCAGTCCTGAACTCTGTTATATTTCACAAAAAGCCTGTTCAATGAGCTTATGGCGCCGTGAACCTCTAATGGGGACCACCCGTGCCGCTTATGTGATCAGAGCAACGATTTACCAAATTCGGCTTCGAAACACGAGGATCGATATATTTTTCATTAGCCCAATAAAGCAAGGGGACTTCTACATATAATCAACACCTCACCCCACCAGGATTTAAAACAAATATCTTATAATTGTGACCAGGGAACGCTACCTGTGGACCACCAGGACACTAAAAGCAGTCCTAGACTCTGTTATATTTCACACAAAGCCTGTTCAACGAGCTTATGGCGCCGTGAACCTCTAATGGGTACCACACGTGCCGCTTGTTCACCAGAGCAACGTTTTACCAAATCCGGCTACGAAACACGAGGATCCAAATATATTTCTTTAGCCCAATAAAGCACACAGACTTCTACATATAATCAACACCTCACCCCACCAGGATTCGAACCCAAAATCTTATAATTGTGACCGGGGAACGCTACCTCTAGGCCACCAGGACACTAAAAGCAGTCCTAGACTCTGTTATATTTCACACAAAGCCTTTTGAATGAGTTTATGGCGCACTGAACCTCTAATTGGGACCACCGGTGCCGCTTAGGTGATCAGAGCAATGTTTTACACAATCCGGCTTCGAAACACGAGGAACCATATATATTTCATTAGCCCAATAAAGCACGCGGACTTCTACATATAATCGGACTTCTACATATAATCAACACCTCACCCCACCAGGATTTGAACCCACGATCTTATAATTGTGACCGGGAAACGCTACCTCTGGACCACCAGGACACTAAAAGCAGTCCTAGACTCTGTTATATTTCACACAAAGCCTGTTCAACGAGCTTATGGCGCCGGGAACCTCTAATGAGGACCACCAGTGCCGCTTAGGTGTTCAGAGTAACGTTTTACTAAATTCGGCTTCGAAACACGAGGATCCATATCTCTTTCATTAGCCCAATACAGCACACACATTTCAACATATAATCAACACCTCACCCCACCAGGATTCGAACCCACGATCTTATAATTGTGACCGGTGAACGCTACCTCTGGGCCACCAGGACACTAAAAGCAGTCTTAGACTCTGTTATATTTCACACAAAGTCTGTTCAATGAGCTTATGGCGCCGTGAACCTCTAAAGGGGACCACCCGTGCCGCTTAGGTGATCAGAGCAAAGTTTTACCAAATCCGGCTTCGAAAAACGAGTATCCGTATATATTTCACTAGCCCAATAAAGCACGCAGATTTCTACATATAATTAACACCTCACCCCACCAGGATTCGAACCCACGATCTTATAAATGTGACCAGGGAACGCTACCTGTAGACCACCAGGACACTAAAAGAAGTCCTAGACTCTGTTATATTTCACACAAAGCCTGTTCAAAGAGCTTATGGCGCCTTGAACCTCTAATGGGGACCACACGTGCCGCTTGGTGACCAGAGCAACGTTTTACCAAATCCGGCTATGAAACACGAGGATCCATATATATTTCTTTAGCCCAATAAAGCACGTGGACTTCTACATAAAATCAACACCTCACCCCACCAGGATTCAAAAACAAAATCTTATAATTGTGACGAGGGAATGCTACCTGTGGACCACCAGGACACTAAAAGCAGTCCTAGACTCTGTTATATTTCACACAAAGCCTCTTCAACAAGCTTATGGCGCGGTGAACCTCTAATGAGGACCACCAGTGCCGCTTAGATGTTCAGAGTAACGTTTTACTAAATCCGGCTTCGAAACACGAGGATGCATATATATTTCATAAGCCCAATATAGCACACGGACTTCTAAATATAATCAACACCTCTCCCCACCAGGATTCAAACCCATGATCTTATAATTGTGACCGGGGAACGCTACCTCTGTGCCACCAGGACAATAAAAGCAGTCCTAGACGCTGTTATATTTCACCCAAAGCCTGTTGAACGAGCTTATGGCGCCGTGAACCTCTAATGGGGACCACCCGTGCCGCTTAGGTGATCAGTGCAACGTTTTACTAAATCCGGCTTCGAAACACGAGGATCCATTTCTATTTCATTAGCCCAATGGAGCACGCACATTTCTACATATAATCAACAACCTCACCCCACCAGGATTCGAACCAACGATCTTATAATTGTACCTGGGAACGCTACCTCTGGGCCACCAGGACACTAAAAGCAGTCCTAGACTCTGTTATAGTTCACAAAAAGCCTGTTCAATGAGCTTATGGCGCCGTGAACCTCTAATGGGGACCACCCGTGCCGCTTAGGTGATCAGAGCAACATTTTACTAAATCCGGCTTCGAAACACGAGGATCCATTTCTATTTCATTAGCCCAATAGAGCACGCACATTTCTACATATAATCAACACCTCACCCCACCAGGATTCGAACCCACGATCTTATAATTGTGACCGGGGAAGGCTGCCTCTTGGCTACCAGGACAATAAAAGCAGTTCTTGACTCTGCTATATTTCACACAAAGCCTGTTCAACGAGCTTATGACTGTGTGAACCTCTAATGGAGACCACCCGTGCCGCTTAGGTGATCAGAGCAACGTTTTACCAAATCCGGCTTCAAAACACGAGGATCCATATATATTTCATTAGCCCAATAATGCACGCGGACTTCGACATATAATCAACACCTCACCCCACCAGGATTCAAACCAAAAATCTTATAATTGTGACCAGGAAACGCTACTTGTGGACCACCAGGACACTAAAAGCAGTCCTAGACTCTGTTATATTTCACACAAAGCCTGTTCAACGAGCTTATGGCACTGTGAACCTCTACTGGGGAAGACCAGTGCCGCTTAGGTGTTCAGAACAACGTTTTACCAAATCCGGCTTCAAAACACGAGGATCCATATATATTACATTTGCCCAATAAAGCACGCGGACTTCTACATATAATCAACACCTCACCCCACCAGGATTCGAACCGACGATCTTATAATTGTGACCGGGGAACGCTACCTCTAGGCCACCAGGACACTAAAAGCAGTCCTAGACTCTGTTATATTTCACACAAAGCCTGTTGAATGAGTTTATGGCGCAGTGAACCTCTAATTGGGACCACCGGTGCCGCTTAGGTGATCAGAGCAATGTTTTACAAAATCTGGCTTCGAAACACGAGGAACCATATATATTTCATTAGCCCAATAAAGCACGCGGAATTCTACATATAATCAACACCTCACCCCACCAGGATTTGAACCCACGATCTTAAAATTGTGACCGGGAAACGCTACCTCTGGACCACCAGGACACTAAAAGCAGTCCTAGACTCTGTTATATTTCACACAAAACCTGTTGAATGAGCTTATGGCGCCGTGAACCTCTAATGGGGGCCACCCGTGCCGCTTAGGTGTTCAGAGTAATGTTTTACCAAATCCGGCTTCGAAAAACGAGGATCCATATCTATTTTATTAGCCCAATAAAGCACGCACACTTCTACATATAATCAACACCTCACCCCACCAGGATTCGAACCCACGATCTTATAATTGTGACCGGGGAACACTACCTCTGGGCCACCAGGACACTAAAACCAGCGCTAGACTCTGTTATATTTCACATAAAGCCTGTTGAATGAGCTTATGGAGCCGTGAACCTCTAATGGGGACCACCCGTGCCTCTTAGGTGATCAGAGCAACGTTTTACCAAATTCGGCTTCGAAACACGAGGATCGATATATTTTTCATTAGCCTAATAAAGCACTCAGATTTCTACATATAATTAACACCTCACCCCGCCAGGATTCGTACCCACGATCTTATAATTGTGGCCGAGGAACGCTGCCTCTGGGCCTCCAGGACACTAAAAGCAGTCGTAAATGCTATGATATTTCACACAAAGCCTGTTGAACGACGTTATGGCGCCGTGAACCTCTAATGGGGACGACCCGTGATGCTTAGGTGATCAGAGCAACGTTTTACCAAATCCGGCTTCGAAACACGAGGATCCATATATATTTAATTAGCCCAATAAAGCAAGCGGACTTCTACATATAATCAACACCTCACCCCACCAGGATTCAAAACAAAAATCTTATAATTGTGACCAGGGAACGCTACCTGTGGTCCACCAGGACACTAAAAGCAGTCCTAGTCTCTGTTATATTTCACACAAAGCCTGTTCAACGAGCTTATGGCACCGTGAACCTCTAATGAGGACCACCAGTGCCGCTTAGGTGTTCAGAGTAACGTTTTACTAAATCCGGCTTCGAAACACGAGGATCCATATCTATTTCATTAGCCTAATACAGCACACACATTTCAACATATAATCAACACCTCACCCCACCAGGATTCGAACCCACGATCTTATAATTGTGACCGGTGAACGCTACCTCTGGGCCACCAGGACACTAAAAGCAGTCCTAGACTCTGTTATATTTCACACAAAGCCTGTTCAATGAGCTTATGGCGCCGTGAACCTCTAAAGGGGACCACCAGTGCCGCTTAGGTGATCAGAGCAACGTTTTACCAAATCCGGCTATGAAACACGAGGATCCATATATATTTCTTTAGCCCAATAAAGCACGCGGACTACATAAAATCAACACCTCACTCCACCAGGATTCAAACACAAAATCTTATAATTGTGACCAGGGAATGCTACCTGTGGACCACCAGGACACTAAAAGCAGTCCTAGACTCTGTTATATTTCACACAAAGCCTGTTCAACGAGCTTATGGCGCCGTGAACTCTAATGAGGACCACCAGTGCTGCTTAGGTGTTCAGAGTAACGTTTTACTAAATCCGGCTTCGAAACACGAGGATCCATATCTATTTCATTAGCCCAATAGAGCACGCACATTTCTACATATAATCAACACCTCACCCCACCAGGATTCGAACCAACGATCGTATAATTGTACCTGGGAACGCTACCTCTGGGCCACCAGGACACTAAAAGCAGTCCTAGACTCTGTTATATTTCACAAAAAGCCTGTTCAATGAGCTTATGGCGCCGTGAACCTCTAATGGGGACCACCCGTGCCGCTTAGGTGATCAGAGCAACGTTTTACCAAATCCGGCTTCGAAACTCGAGGATCCATATATATTTAATTAGCCCAATAAAGCAAGCGGACTTCTACATATAATCAACACCTCACCCCACCAGGATTCAAAACAAAAATCTTATAATTGTGACCAGGAAACGCTACTTGTGGACCACCAGGACACTAAAAGCAGTCCTAGACTCTGTTATATTTCACACAAAGCCTGTTCAACGAGCTTATGGCACTGTGAACCTCGACTGGGGACCACCAGTGCCGCTTAGGTGTTCAGAGCAACGTTTTACCAAATCCGGCTTCAAAACACGAGGATCCATATATATTACATTAGCCCAATAAAGCACACAGACTTCTACATATAATCAACACCTCACCCCACCAGGATTCGAACCCAAAATCTTATAATTGTGACCGGGGAACGCTACCTCTAGGCCACCAGGACACTAAAAGCAGTCCTAGACTCTGTTATATTTCACACAAAGCCTGTTGAATGAGTTTATGGCGCAGTGAACCTCTAATTGGGACCACCGGTGCCGCTTAGGAGATCAGAGCAATGTTTTACCAAATCCGGCATCGAAACACGAGGAACCATATATATTTCATTAGCCCAATAAAGCACGCGGACTTCTACATATAATCAACACCTCACCCCACCAGGATTTGAACCCACGATCTTATAATTGTGACCGGGAAACGCTACCTCTGGACCACCAGGACACTAAAAGCAGTCCTAGACTCTGTTATATTTCACACAAAGCCTGTTGAATGAGCTTATGGCGCCGTGAACCTCTAATGGGGACCACCAGTGCCGCTTAGGTGTTCAGAGTAACGTTTTACCAAATCCGGCTTCGAAAAACGAGGATCCATATCTATTTTATTAGCCCAATAAAGCACGCACACTTCTACATATAATCAACACCTCACCCCACCAGGATTCGAACCCACGATCTTACAATTGTGACCGGGGAACACTACCTCTGGGCCACCAGGACACTAAAAGCAGCGCTAGACTCTGTTATATTTCACACAAAGCCTGTTGAATGAGCTTATGGCGCCGTGAACCTCTAATGGGGACCACCCGTGCCGCTTAGGTGATCAGAGCAACGTTTTACCAAATTCGGCTTCGAAAACGAGGATCGATATATTTTTCATTAGCCTAATAAAGCACTCAGATTTCTACATATAATTAACACCTCACCCCACCAGGATTCGAACCCACGATCTTATAATTGTGGCCGAGGAACGCTGCCTCTGGGCCACCAGGACACTAAAAGCAGTCGTAGACGCTGTGATATTTCACACAAAGCCTGTTGAACGACGTTATGGCGCCGTGAACCTCTAATGGGGACTACCCCTGATGCTTAGGTGATCAGAGCAACGTTTTACCAAATCCGGCTTCGAAACACGAGGATCCATATATATTTAATTACCCCAATAAAGCAAGCAGACTTCTACATATAATCAACACCTCACCCCACCAGGATTCAAAACAAAAATCTTATTATTGTGACCAGGGAACGCTACCTGTGGTCCACCAGGACACTAAAAGCAGTCCTAGTCTCTGTTATATTTCACACAAAGCCTGTTCAACGAGCTTATGGCACCGTGAACCTCTAATGAGGACCACCAGTGCCGCTTAGGTGTTCAGAGTAACGTTTTACTAAATCCGGCTTCGAAACACGATGATCCATATCTATTTCATTAGCCTAATACAGCACACACATTTCAACATATAATCAACACCTCACCCCACCAGGATTCGAACCCACGATCTTATAATTGTGACCGGTGAACGCTACCTCTGGGCCACCAGGACACTAAAAGCAGTCCTAGACTCTGTTATATTTCACACAAAGCCTGTTCAATGAGCTTATGGCGCCGTGAACCTCTAAAGGGGACCACCCGTGCCGCTTAGGTGATCAGAGCAACGTTTTACCAAATCCGGCTATGAAACACGAGGATCCATATATATTTCTTTAGCCCAATAAAGCACGCGGACTTCTACATAAAATCAACACCTCACCCCACCAGGATTCAAAAACAAAATCTTATAATTGTGACCAGGGAATGCAACCTGTGGACCACCAGGACACTAAAAGCAGTCCTAGACTCTGTTATATTTCACACAAAGCCTGTTCAACAAGCTTATGGCGCCGTGAACCTCTAATGAGGACCACCAGTGCCGCTTAGATGTTCAGAGTAACGTTTTACTAAATCCGGCTTCGAAAAACGAGGATCCATATATATTTCATTAGCCCAAGAGAGCACGCGGACTTCTACATATAATCAACACCTCACCCCACCAGGATTGAAAACCACGATCTTATAAATGTGACCGGGTATGCTACCTCTGGGCCACCACGACAATAAAAGCAGTCCTAGACTCTACTATATTTCACACAAAGCCTGTTCAACGACCTGATGGCGCCATGAACCTCTAATGGGAATCACCCGTGCCGCTTAGGTGATCAGAGCAACGTTTTACCAAATCCGGGTTCGAAACACGTGGATCCAAATATATTTCATTAGCCCAATAAAGCACGCGGACTTCTACATATAATCAACACCTCACCCCACCAGGATGTGAACCCACGATCTTATAATTGTGACCGGGGAACGCTACCTCTGGGCCACCAGGAAATAAAAGCAGTCCTAGACTCTGCTATATTTCACACAAAGCCTGTTCAACGAGCTTATGGCGCCGTGAACCTCTAATGGGGACCACCCGTGCCGCTTAGGTGATCAGAGCAACGTTTTACCAAATCCGGCTTGGAAACACGAGGATCCATATATATTTCGTTAGCCCAATAAAGCACTCGGACTTCTACATATAATCAAAACCTCAACCCACCAGGATTCAAACCCACGATCTTATAATTGTGACCGGGGTATGCTACCTCTGGGCCACCAGGACAATAAAAGCAGTCCTAGACTCTACTATATTTCACACAAAGCCTGTTCAACGACCTTATGGCGCCATGAACCTCTAATGGGGACCACCCGTGCCGCTTAGGTGATCAGAGCAACGTTTTACCAAATCCGGCTTCGAAACACGAGGATCCATATATATTTCATTAGCCCAATAAAGCACGCGGACTTCTACATATATTCAACGCCTCACCCCACCAGGATTCAAACCCAAAATCTTATAATTGTGACCAGGGAATGCTACCTGTGGACCACCAGGACACTAAAAGCAGTCCTAAACTCTGTTATATTTCAGACAAAGGCTGTTCAACGAGCTTATGGCGCCGTGAACCACTATAGAGGACCACCCGTGCCGCTTACGTGATCAGAGCAACGTTTTACCAAATCCAGCTTGGAAACTCGAGGATCCATATATATTTTATAAGCCCAATAAAGCACGCGGACTTCTACATAAATTCAACACCTCACCCCACCAGGATTCAATCCCAAAATCTTATAATTGAGACTAGGGAATGCTACCTGTGGACCACCAGGACACTAAAAGCAGTCCTAGACTCTGTTATATTTCACACAAAGCCTGTTCAACGAGCTTATGGCGCCGTGAACCACTATAGAGGACCACCCGTGCCGCTTACGTGATCAGAGCAACGTTTTACCAAATCCAGCTTGGAAACTCGAGGATCCATATATATTTTATAAGCCCAATAAAGCACGCGGACTTCTACATAAATTCAACACCTCACCCCACCAGGATTCAAACCAAAAATCTTTTAATTGTGACCAGGGAATGCTACCTGTTGACCACCAGGACACTAAAAGCAGTCCTAGACTCTGTTATATTTCACACAAAGCCTGTTCAACGAGCTTATGGCGCCGTGAACCTCTAATGAGGACCACCAGTGCTGCTTAGGTGTTCAGAGTAACGTTTTACTAAATTCGGCTTCGAAACACGATGATCCATATCTATTTCATTAGCCCAATAGAGCACGCACATTTCTACATATAATCAACACCTCACCCCACCAGGATTCGAACCCACGATCTAATAATTGTGACCGGGGAAGACTGCCTCTTGGCTACCAGGACAATAAAAGTAGTTCTTGACTCTGCTATATTTCACACAAAGGCTGTTCAACGAGCTTATGACTGTGTGAACCTGTAATGGGGACCACCCGTGCCGCTTATGTGATCAGAGCAACGTTTTACCAAATCCGGCTTCGAAACACGAGGATCCATATATATTTCATTAGCCCAATAATGCACGCGGACTTCGACATATAATCAACACCTCACCCCACCTGGATTCAAACCAAAAATCTTATAATTGTGACCAGGAAACGCTACCTGTGGACCACCAGGACACTAAAAGCAGTCCTAGACTCTGTTATATTTCACACAAAGCCTGTTCAACGAGCTTATGGCACTGTGAACCTCTACTGGGGACCACCAGTGCCGCTTAGGTGTTCAGAGCAACGTTTTACCAAATCCGGCTTCAAAACACGAGGATCCATATATATTACATTAGCCCAATAAAGCACACAGACTTCTACATATAATCAACACCTCACCCCACCAGGATTCGAACCCACGATCTTATAATTGTGACCGGGGAACGCTACCTCTAGGCCACCAGGACACTAAAAGCAGTCCTAGACTCTGTTATATTTCACACAAAGCCTGTTGAATGAGCTTATGGCGCTGTGAACCTCTAATTGGGACCACCGGTGCCGCTTAGGTGATGAGAGCAACGTTTTTCCAAATCCGGCTTCGAAACACGAGGAACCATATATATTTCATTAGCCCAATAAAGCACGCGGACTTCTACATATAATCAACACCTCACCCCAACCAGGATTTGAACCCACGATCTTATAATTGTGACCGGGAAACGCTACCTCTTGACCACCAGGACACTAAAAGCAGTCCTAGATTCTGTTATATTTCACACAAAGCCTGTTGAATGAGCTTATGGCGCCGTGAGCCTCTAATGGGGACCACCCGTGCCGCTTAGGTGTTCAGAGTAACGTTTTACCAAATCCGGCTTCGAAACACGAGGATCCATATCTATTTTATTAGCCCAAAAAAGCACGCACACTTCTACATATAATCAATACCTCACCCCACCAGGATTCGAACCCACGATCTTACAATTGTGACCGGGGAACACTACCTCTGGGCCACCAGGACACTAAAAGCAGCGCTAGACTCTGTTATATTTCACACAAAGCCTGTTCAATGAGCTTATGGTGCCGTGAACCTCTAATGGGGACCACCCGTGCCGCTTACTTGATCAGAGCAACGTTTTACCAAATTCGGCTTCGAAACAGGAGGATCGATATATTTTTCATTTGCCTAATAAAGCACTCAGATTTCTACATATAATTAACACCTCACCCCACCAGAATTGGAACCCACGATCTTATAATTGTGACCGATGAAGGCTACATCTGGGCCACCAGGACACTAAAAGCAGTCCTAGACTCTGTTATATTTCACACAAAGCCTGTTCAATGAGCTTATGGCGCCGTGAACCTCTTACGGGGACCACCCGTGCCGCTTAGGTGATCTGAGCAAAGTTTTACCAAATCCGGCTTCGAAAAACGAGTATCCGTATATATTTCACTAGCCCAATAAAGCACGCAGATTTCTACATATAATTAACACCTCACCCCACCAGGATTCGAACCAACGATCTTATAATTGTGAACAGGGAACGCTACCTGTGGACCACCAGGACACTAAAAGCAGTCCTAGACGCTGTTATATTTCACACAAAGCCTGTTCAACGAGCTTATGGCGCCGTGAACCTCTAATGGGGACCACACGTGCCGCTTGGTGACTAGAGCAACGTTTTACCAAATCCGGCTATGAAACACGAGGATCCATATATATTTCATTAGCCCAATAAAGCACGCGGACTTCTACATAAAATCAACACCTCACCCCACCAGGATTCAAACACAAAATCTTATAAATGTGACCAGGGAATGCTACCTGTGGACCACCAGGACACTAAAAGCAGTCCTAGTCTCTGTTATATTTCACACAAAGCCTCTTCAACGAGCTTATGGCGCCGTGAAACTCTAATGAGGACCACCAGTGCCGCTTAGATGTTCAGAGTAACGTTTTACTAAATCCGGCTTCGAAACACGAGGATCCCTATCTATTTCATTAGCCCAATACAGCACACGGACTTCTAAATATAATCAACACCTCACCCCACCAGGATTCAAACCCATGATCTTATAATTGTGACCGGGGAACGCTACTTCTGGGCCACCAAGACACTAAAAGCAGTCCTAGACGCTGTTATATTTCACCCAAAGCCTGTTGAACGAGCTTATGGCGCCGTGAACCTCAAATGGGGACCACCCGTGCCGCTTAGGTGATCAGAGCAACGTTTTACCAAGTCCAGCTTCGAAAAACGAGGATCCATATATATTTCATTAGCCCAATAAAGCACGCGGACTTCTACATATAATCAACACCTCACCCCACCAGGATTCAAACGCAAAATCTTATAATTGTGACCAGGGAATGCTACCTGTTGACCACCAGGACACTAAAAGCAGTCCTAGACTCTGTTATATTTCACGCAAAGCCTGTTCAACGAGCTTATGGCGCCGTGAACCTCTACTCGGGACCACCAGTGATGCTTAGGTGTTCAGAGCAACGTTTTACCAAATCCGTCTTCGAAACACGAGGATCCATATATATTTCATTAGCCCAATAAAGCAGGCGGACTTCTACATATAATCAACACCTCACCCCACCAGGATTCGAAGCCACGATCTTATCATTGTGACAGGGGAACGCTACCTCTGGGCCACCAGGACACTAAAAGCAATCCTAGACTCTACTATATTTTACACAGAGCCTGTTCAACGACCTTATGGCGCCATGAACCTCTAATGGGGACCACCCGTGCCGCTTAGGTGATAAGAGCAACGTTTTACCAAATCCGGCTTGGAAACGCGAGGATCCATATATATTTCATTAGCCCAATAAAGCACTCGGACTTATACATATAATCAACACCTCAACCCACCATGATTCAAACCCACGATCTTATAATTGTGACCGGGGTATGCTACCTCTGGGCCACCAGGACAATAAAAGCAGTCCTAGACTCTACTATATTTCACACAAAGTCTGTTCAACGACCTTATGGCGCCATGAACCTCTAATGGGGACCACCCGTGCCGCTTAGGTGATCAGAGCAACGTTTTACCAAATGCGCCTTTCGAAACAAGGAGGATCCATATATATTTCATTAGCCCAATAAAGCACGCAGACTTCTACATATAATCAACACCTCACCCCACCAGGATTTGAACACACGATCTTATAATTGTGACCGGGGAACGCTACCTCTGGGCCACAAGGACAATAAAAGCAGTCCTAAACTCTGGTATATTTCACACAAAGCCTGTTCAACGAGCTTATGGCGCCGTGAACCTCGAATGGGGACCACCCGTGCCGCTTAGGTGATAAGAGCAACGTTTTACCAAATCCGGCTTCGAAACACGAGGATCCAAATATATTTCATTAGCCCAATAAAGCACGCGGACTTCTACATATAATCAACACCTCACCCCACCAGGATTCAAACAAACGATCTGATAATTGTGACCGGGGTATGCTACCTCTGGGCAACCAGGACAATAAAAGCAGTCCTAGACTTTACTATATTTCACACAAAGCCTGTTCAACGACCTTATGGCGCCATGAACCTCTCATGGGGACCACCCGTGCCGCTTAGGTGATCTGAGCAACGTTTTACCAAATGCTGCTTCAAAACACGAGGATCCATATATATTTCATTAGCCCAATAACGCACGCGGACTTTTACATATAATCAACACCTCACCCCACCAGGATTCGAAACCACGATATTATAATTGTGACCGGGGAACACTACCTATGAGCCACCAGGACACTTTAAGCAGTCCTAGACTCTGTTATATTTCACACAAAGCGTGTTCAACGAGCTTATGGCGCCGTGAACCACTATAGGGGACCACCCGTGCCGCTGAGGTGATCAGAGCAACGTTTTACCAAATCCGGCTTGGAAACTCGAGGATCCATATATATTTCATTAGCCCAATAAAGCACGCAGACTTCTACATATAATCAACACCTCACTCCACTAGGATTCGAACCCACGATCTTATAATTGTGACCGAGGAACGCTACCTATGGGCTACGAGGACAATAAAGCAGTCCTAGACTCTGCTATATTTCACACAAAGTCTGTTCAACGAGCTTATGACGCTGTGAACCTCTAATGAGGACCATCCGTGCCGCTTAGGTGATCAGAGCAACGGTTTACCAAATCCGGCTTCGAAACACGTGAGATCCATATATATTTCCCCATTAGCCCAATAAAGCACGCGATCTCTACATATATTCACGCGCCTCACCCCACCAGGATCTTTCAAAACCCAAAAATCTATAATTGCACCAGGGAATGCTACCTGGGGACCACCAGGACACTAAAAGCAGTCCTAAACTCTGTTATATTTCAGACAAAGGCTGTTCAACGAGCTTATGGCGCCGTGAACCACTATAGAGGACCACCCGTGCCGCTTACGTGATCAGAGCAACGTTTTACCAAATCCAGCTTGGAAACTCGAGGATCCATATATATTTTATAAGCCCAATAAAGCACGCGGACTTCTACATAAATTCAACACCTCACCCCACCAGGATTCAATCCCAAAATCTTATAATTGAGACTAGGGAATGCTACCTGTGGACCACCAGGACACTAAAAGTAGTCCTAGACTCTGTTATATTTCACACAAAGCCTGTTCAACGAGCTTATGGGGCCGTGAACCACTATAGAGGACCACCCGTGCCGCTTACGTGATCAGAGCAACGTTTTACCAAATCCAGCTTGGAAACTCGAGGATCCATATATATTTTATAAGCCCAATAAAGCACGCGGACTTCTACATAAATTCAACACCTCACCCCATCAGGATTCAAACCAAAAATCTTATAATTGTGACCAGGGAATGCTACCTGTTGACCACCAGGACACTAAAAGCAGTCCTAGACTCTGTTATATTTCACACAAAGCCTGTTCAACGAGCTTATGGCGCCGTGAACCTCTAATGAGGACCACCAGTGCTGCTTAGGTGTTCAGAGTAACGTTTTACTAAATTCGGCTTCGAAACACGATGATCCGTATCTATTTCATTAGCCCAATAGAGCACGCACATTTCTACATATAATCAACACCTCACCCCACCAGGATTCGAACCCACGATCTTATAATTGTGACCGGGGAAGACTGCCTCTTGGCTACCAGGACAATAAAAGCAGTTCTTGACACTGCTATATTTCACACAAAGGCTGTTCAACGAGCTTATGACTGTGTGAACCTGTAATGGGGACCACCCGTGCCGCTTATGTGATCAGAGCAACGTTTTACCAAATCCGGCTTCGAAACACGAGGATCCATATATATTTCATTAGCCCAATAATGCACGCGGACTTCGACATATAATCAACACCTCACCCCACCTGGATTCAAACCAAAAATCTTATAATTGTGACCAGGAAACGCTACCTGTGGACCACCAGGACACTAAAAGCAGTCCTAGACTCTGTTATATTTCACACAAAGCCTGTTCAACGAGCTTATGGCACTGTGAACCTCTACTGGGGACCACCAGTGCCGCTTAGGTGTTCAGAGCAACGTTTTACCAAATCCGGCTTCAAAACACGAGGATCCATATATATTACATTAGCCCAATAAAGCACACAGACTTCTACATATAATCAACACCTCACCCCACCAGGATTCGAACCCACGATCTTATAATTGTGACCAGGAAACGCTACCTGTGGACCACCAGGACACTAAAAGCAGTCCTAGACTCTGTTATATTTCACACAAAGCCTGTTGAATGAGCTTATGGCGCAGTGAACCTCTAATTGGGACCACCGGTGCCGCTTAGGTGATGAGAGCAACGTTTTACCAAATCCGGCTTCGAAACACGAGGAACCATATATATTTCATTAGCCCAATAAAGCACGCGGACTTCTACATATAATCAACACCTCGCCCCAACCAGGATTTGAACCCACGATCTTATAATTGTGACCGGGAAATGATACCTCTTGACCACCAGGACACTAAAAGCAGTCCTAGACTCTGTTATATTTCACACAAAGCCTGTTCAATGAGCTTATGGCGCCGTGAACCTCTAATGGGGACCACCCGTGCCGCTTAGGTGTTCAGAGTAACGTTTTACCAAATCCGGCTTCGAAACACGAGGATCCATATCTATTTTATTAGCCCAAAAAAGCACGCTCACTTCTACATATAATCAATACCTCACCCCACCAGGATTCGAACCCACGATCTTACAATTGTGACCGGGGAACACTACCTCTGGGCCACCAAGACACTAAAAGCAGCGCTAGACTCTGTTATATTTCACACAAAGCCTGTTCAATGAGCTTATGGCGCCGAGAACCTCTAATGGGGACCACCCGTGCCGCTTAGGTGATCAGAGCAACGTTTTACCAAATTCGGCTTCGAAACAGGAGGATCGATATATTTTTCATTAGCCTAGTAAAGCACTCAGATTTCTACATATAATTAACACCTCACCCCACCAGGATTGGAACCCACGATCTTATAATTGTGACCGATGAAGGCTACATCTGGGCCACCAGGACACTAAAAGCAGTCCTAGACTCTGTTATATTTCACACAAAGCCTGTTCAATGAGCTTATGGCGCCGTGAACCTCTTACGGGGACCACCCGTGCCGCTTAGGTGATCTGAGCAAAGTTTTACCAAATCCGGCTTCGAAAAACGAGTATCTGTATATATTTCACTAGCCCAATAAAGCACGCAGATTTCTACATATAATTAACACCTCACCCCACCAGGATTCGAACCAACGATCTTATAATTGTGAACAGGGAACGCTACCTGTGGACCACCAGGACACTAAAAGCAGTCCTAGACGCTGTTATATTTCACACAAAGCCTGTTCAACGAGCTTATGGCGCCGTGAACCTCTAATGGGGACCACACGTGCCGCTTGGTGACTAGAGCAACGTTTTACCAAATCCGGCTATGAAACACGAGGATCCATATATATTTCATTAGCCCAATAAAGCACGCGGACTTCTACATAAAATCAACACCTCACCCCACCAGGATTCAAACACAAAATCTTATAAATGTGACCAGGGAATGCTACCTGTGGACCACCAGGACACTAAAAGCAGTCCTAGTCTCTGTTATATTTCACACAAAGCCTCTTCAACGAGCTTATGGCGCCGTGAAACTCTAATGAGGACCACTAGTGCCGCTTAGATGTTCAGAGTAACGTTTTACTAAATCCGGCTTCGAAACACGAGGATCCATATCTATTTCATTAGCCCAATACAGCACACGGACTTCTAAATATAATCAACACCTCAACCCACCAGGATTCAAACCCATGATCTTATAATTGTGACCGGGGAACGCTACCTCTGTGCCACCAGGACAATAAAAGCAGTCCTAGACGCTGTTATATTTCACCCAAAGCATGTTGAACGAGCTTATGGCGCCGTGAACCTCAAATGGGGACCACCCGTGCCGCTGAGGTGATCAGAGCAACGTTTTACCAAGTCCAGCTTCGAAAAACGAGGATCCATATATATTTCATTAGCCCAATTAAGCACGCGGACTTCTACATATAATCAACACCTCACCCCACCAGGATTCAAACGCAAAATCTTATAATTGTGACCAGGGAATGCTACCTGTTGACCACCAGGACACTAAAAGCAGTCCTAGACTCTGTTATATTTCCATAAAACCTGGCTTCCGCTGAGCTTATAGCGCGTGAACTCCTTCAGGACCACCAGTGATTGGCAGGTGTTCCAGAGCAACGTTTTACCAAATCCGGCTTCGACACGGATCATCATATATTTCGTGGCCCAATAAAACCATAGCGGACTACATATAATCAACACTCACCCCTACCAGGTTAGGGAGCCGAATCTTATAAATTGTGACGAGACGCTTTACCTCTGAGCCACCAGGACGGTCTGGGCTCTATATTTCACACAAAGCCTGTTCAACGACCTTATGGCGCCATATGAGAACTCCTAATACGAGGACCACCCGTGCCTTGATGGTAAGGCAACGTTTATCCGGCAGAAGCGAGGATCCATATATATTTCATTAGCCCAATAAAGCACTCGGACTTATACATATAATCAACACCTCAACCCACCAGGATTCAAACCCACGATCTTTTAATTGTGACCGGGGTATGCTACCTCTGGGCCACCAGGACAATAAAAGCAGTCCTAGACTCTACTATATTTCACACAAAGCCTGTTCAACGACCTTATGGCGCCATGAACCTCTAATGGGGACCATCCGTGCCGCTTAGGTGATCAGAGCAACGTTTTACCAAATCCGGCTTCAAGGCACGAGATCCATATATATTTCATTAGCCCAATAAAGCATCACGGACTTACATATCAATCAACACCTCACCCCCAGTATTTGAACCCACGATCTTATAATTGTGACTGGGGAACGCTACCTGTTGTCCACCAGGACAATATAAGCAGTCCTATACTCTGCTATATTTCACACAAAGCCTGTTCAACGACCTTATGGCGCCATGAACCTCTAATAGGGACCACCCGTGCCGCTTAGCTGATCAGAGCAACGTTTTACCAAATCCGGCTTGAAACCTTGAGGATCCATATATGTTTAATTTAACCCAAGCCGTACTTTCGGACATACACTAATCAACACCTCAACCCACAGGTTAAAGCCCGTCTTTTAATTTGCCAGGCCGGGGTATGCTACCTATGGGCCACCAGGACAATATAAGCAGTCCTAGACTCTGTTATATTTCACACAATGCCTGTTCAACGAGCTTATGGCGCCGTGAACCCCTAATGAGGACCACCAGTGCCGCTTATGTGTTCAGAGTAACGTTTTACTAAATCCGGCTTCGAAACACGAGGATCCATATCTATTTCATTAGCCCAATACAGCACACACATTTCAACATATAATCAACACCTCACCCCACCAGGATTCGAACCCACGATCTTATAATTGTGACCGGTGAACGCTACATCTGGGCCACCAGGACACTAAAAGCAGTCCTAGGCTCTGTTATATTTCACACAAAGCCTGTTCAATGAGCTTATGGCGCCGTGAACCTCTAAAGGGGACCACCCGTGCCGCTTAGGTGATCAGAGCAACGTTTTACCAAATCCGGCTTCGGAACACGATTCCTCTCTTCGTGGCCCGTAAAGCACTGGTTGCCATCAATTAACACCTCTTACCAGGTTGGGCCACGTCTTCCTGGTGAAGCTGAGAACGCTACCTATGGGCCACCAGGACACTATAAGCAGTCCTAGACTCTGTAATATTTCACACAAAGCCTGTTCAACGATCTTATGACGCTGTGAACCTCTAATGCGGAACATCTGTGCCACTTAGGTGATCAGAGCAACGTTTTACCAAATCCGGCTTCGAAACACGAGGATCCATATATATTTCATTAGCCCATTAAAGCATGCGGACTCCTACATATAATCAACACCTCACCCCGCCAGTATTCGAACCCACGATCTTATAATTGTGACCGAGGAACGCTACCTATGGGCCACCAGGACACTATAAGCAGTCCTAGACTCTGTTATATTTCACACAATGCCTGTTCAATTAGCTTATAGCACCGTGAACCACTATAGGGGACCACCCGTGCCGCTTAGGTGATAAGTGCAACGTTTTACCAAATCCGGCTTGGAAACACGAGGATCCATATATATTTCATTAGCCCAATAAAGCACTCGGACTTCTACATATAATCAACACCTCACCCCACCAGGATTCAAACCCACGATCTTATAATTGTGACAGGGGAACGCTACCTCTGGGCCACCAGGACAATAAAAGCAGTCCTAGACTATGCTATATTTCACACAAAGCCTGTTCAACGAGCTTATGGCGCTGTGAACCACTATAGGGGACCACCCGTGCCAGTTAGGTGATCAGAGCAACGTTTTACCACATGCGGCTTCGAAACACGAGGATCCATATATATTTCATTAGCCCAATAAAGCACGCGGACTTCTACATATATTCAACACCTCACCCCAGGATTTGAACCACGATCTTATAATTGTGACCGGGGAACGCTACCTCGGGGCAACCAAGACAATAAAAGCAGTCCTAGACTCTACTTTATTTCACACAAAGCCTGTTCAATGACCTGATGGCACCACGAACCTCTAATGGGGACCACCCGTGCCGCTTAGGTGATCAGAGTAACGTTTAACCAAATGCGGCTTCGAAACCCGAGGATCCATATATATTTCATTAGCCCAATAAAGCACGCAGACATCTACATATAATCAACGCCTCACCCCACCAGGATTTGAAGCCACGATCTTATAATTGTTACCGGGGAATGCTACCTCTGGGCCACCAGGAAAATAATAGCAGTCCTAGACTACTTCTCTATTTCACACAAAAAGCCTGTTCAGCGACTTATGGCGCCGTGAACACTCCTAATGGGGACCACCCGTGCCGCTTGCGCTGATCCAGGCAACGTTTTACCAAATCCGCTTCTGAAAACTCCGAGGTCCGTGCCATATTTTGCTTCCTTGCCTTTCGTGGCCAATAAAGCACTTTCCGGACTTCTACATATAATCAACACCTCACCCACCGAGTTCAAACCACGATCTTATAATTTGACCGGGGAACATACCTCTGGTACCTAGGACAATAAAAGCAGTCCTAGACTCTGCTATATTTCACACAAAGCCTGTTCAACGAGCTTATGGCACCGTGAACCTCTAATAGGGACCACCAGTGCCGCTTAGGTGATCAGAGCAACGTTTTACCAAATGCGCCTTTCGAAACAAGGAGGATCCATATATATTTCATTAGCCCAATAAAGCAAGCGGACTTCTACATATAATCAACACCTCACCCCACCAGGATTTGAACACACGATCTTATAATTGTGACCGGGGAACGCTACCTCTGGGCCACCAGGACAATAAAAGCAGTCCTAGACTCTGCTATATTTCACACAAAGCCTGTTCAACGAGCTTATGGCGCCGTGGGACCACTATAGGGGACCACCCGTGCCGCTTAGGTGGAGAGAGCAACGTTTTACCAAATTTGGCTTGGGAACTCGAGGATCCATATATATTTCATAAACCCAATAAAGCCCGCGGACTTCTACATATAATCGACACCTCACCCCACCAGGATTTGAACCCACGGTTTTATAATTGTGACCGGGGAACGGTACCTCTGGGCCACCAGGACAATAAAGCAGTCCTAGACTTTACTATATTTCACACAAAGCCTGTTCAACGACCTTATGGCGCCATGAACCTCTCATGGGGACCACCCGTGCCGCTTAGGTGATCTGAGCAACGTTTTACCAAATGCTGCTTCAAAACACGAGGATCCATATATATTTCATTAGCCCAATAACGCACGCGGACTTTTACATATAATCAACACCTCACCCCACCAGGATTCGAAACCACGATATTATAATTGTGACCGGGGAACACTACCTATGAGCCACCAGGACACTTTAAGCAGTCCTAGACTCTGGTATATTTCCACCTGGCCGTGTTCAACAGGCTTGCCTTCCAATAGACACTATGGGGACCACCAGCTGGTGAACAGGCAACGTTTTTACCAAATCCGACTTGGAAACTCAGGATATATATTTTATTAGCCCAGCCGAAACCGCGGACTACCATATAATCAGCACCTCACTTACAGGATTTGAACCACGATCTTATAATTATGAGGGAACGCTACCTCTAGAGCCCTGGAATGACAAAAGCAGTCCTGAATACCTGTTTCACAAATCCTGTTCAACGACATGTAGCGCGTGAACCTCTAATGGGGACCATCCGTGCCGCTTATATGATCAGAGCAACGTTTTACCAAATACGGCTTCTAAACACGAGGATTCATATATATTTCATTAGCCCAATAAAGCACTCGGACTTCTACATATAATCAACACCTCACCCCACCAGGATTCAAACCCACGGTCTTATAATTGTGACCGGGGTATGCTACCTCTGGGCCACCAGGAAAATAATAGCAGTCCTAGACTCTACTATATTTCACACAAAGCCTGTTCAACGAGCTTATGGCGCTGTGAACCACTATAAGGGACCACTCGTGCCGCTTAGGTGATCAGAGCAACGTTTTACCAAATGCGGTTCCGAAACACGAGGATCCATATATATTTCATTAGCCCAATAAAGCACGCGGACTTCTACATTTAATCAACGCCTCACCCCATCAGGATTTGAAGACACGATCTTATAATTGTGACCGGGGAACGCTACCTCTGGGCCAACAGGACAATAAAAGCATTCGTAGACTCTACTATATTTCACACAGAGCTTGTTCAACGACCTTATGGCGCCGTGAACCTCTAATGGGGAACACCCGTGCTGCTTAGGTGATCAGAGCAACGTTTTACCAAATGCGGCTTCAAAACACGAGGCTCCATATATATATTTCATTCCCCAATAAAGCACGCGGCTTCTACATATAATCAACACCTCACCCCATCAGGATTCGAACCCATGCTCTTCTAATTGTGACCGGGGAACGCTACCTCTGGGCCACCAGGACAATAAAAGCAGTCCTAGTCTCTACTATATTTCGCACAAAGCCTGTTCAACGACGTTATGGCGCCATGAACCTCTAATGGGGACCATCCGTGCCACTTAGGTGATCAGAGCAACGTTTTACCAAATCCGGCTTCGAAACACAAGGATCCATATATATTTCATTAGCCCAATAGAGCAAGCGGACTTCTACATATATTCAACACCTCACTCCACCAGGATTCGAACCCACGATCTTATAATTGTGACCGAGGAACGCTCCCTATGGGCCACCAGGACACTATAAGCAGTCCTAGACTCTACTATATTTCACACAAAGCCTGTTCAACGACCTTATGGCGCCATGAACCTCTAATGGGGACCACCGTACCGCTTAGGTGATCAGAGCAACGTTTTACCAAATCCGGCTTGGAAACACGAGGATCCATATATATTTCATTAGCCCAATAAAGCACGCGGACTTCTACATATAATCAACGCCTCACCCGACCAGGATTTGAAGCCACGATCTTATGATTGTGACCGGGGAACGCTACCTCTGGGCCACCAGGACAATAAAAGCAGTCCTAGACTCTGCTATATTTCACACAAAGCCTGTGCAACGAGCTTATGGCGCCGTGAACCTCTCATTGGGACCACCTGTGCCGCTTAGGTTAGCAGAGCAACGTTTTACCAAATGCGGCTTCAAAACACTAGGATCCATTTATATTTCATTTGCCCAATAAAACAACCGGACTTCTACATATAATCAACACCTCACCCAACCAGGATTCGGACCCACGATCTTCTAATTGTGACCGGGGAACGCTACCTCTGGGCCACTAGGACAATAAAAGCAGTTCTAGACTCTGCAATATTTCACAAAAAGCCTGTTCAACGAGCTTATGGCGCTGTGAACCTCTAATGGGGACAATCCGTGCCGCTTAGGTGATCAGAGCAACGTTTTACCAAATCCGGCTTCGAAACACGAGGATCCATATATATTTTATTAACCCAATAAAGCACGCGGACTTCTACATATAATCAACACCTCAATCCACCAGGATTCGAAACCACGATCTTATAATTGTGACCGAGGAACGCTACCTATGGGCCACCAGATTACTATAAGCAGTCCTAGACTCTGTTATATTTAACACAAAGCCTGTTCAACGAGCTTATGGGGCTGTGAACCACTATAGGGGACCACCCGTGCCCCTTAGGTGATCAGAGCAACGTTTTACCAAATCCGGCTTCGAAACACGAGGATCCATATATATTTCATTAGCCCAATAAAGCACTCGGACTTCTACATATAATCAACACCTCATCCCACCAGGATTCAAACCCACGATCTTATAATTGTGACCGGGGTATGCTACCTCTGGGCCACCAGGACAATAAAAGCAGTCCTAGACTCTGCTATATTTCACACAAAGCCTGGTCAACGAGCTTATGACGCTGTAAACCTCTAATGGGGACCATCCGTGCCACTTAGGTGATCAGAGCAACGTTTTACCAAATCCGGCTTCGAAACACAAGGATCCATATATATTTCATTAGCTCAATAGAGCACGCGGACTTCTACATATAATCAACACCTCACTCCACCAGGATTCGAACCCACGATCTTATAATTGTGACCGAGGAACGCTACCTATGGGCCACCAGGACACTATTAGCAGTCCTAGACTCTACTATATTTCACACAAAGCCTGTTCAACGACCTTATGGCGCCATGAACCTCTAATGGGGACCACCGTACCGCTTAGGTGATCAGAGCAACGTTTTACCAAATCCGGCTGGAAACACGAGGATCCATATATATTTCATTAGCCTAATAAAGCAAGCGGACTTCTACATATAATCAACGCCTCACCCGACCAGGATTTGAAGCCACGATCTTATAATTGTGACCGGGGAACGCTACCTCTGGGCCACCAGGACAATAAAAGCAGTCCTAGACTCTGCTATATTTCACAAAAAGCCTGTTCAACGAGCTTATGGCGCTGTGAACCTCTAATGGGGACAATCCGTGCCGCTTAGGTGATCAGAGCAACGTTTTACCAAATGCGGTTTCGAAACACGAGGATCCATATATATTTCATTAGCCCAATAAAGCACTCAGACATCTACATGTAATCAACACCTCACCCCACCAGGATTCAAACCCACAATCTTATAATTGTGACTGGGGTATGCTACCTCTGGGCCACCAGGACAATAAAAGCAGTCCTAGACTCTACTATATTTCACACAAAGCCTGTTCAACGAGCTTATGGCGCTGTGAACAACTATAGGGGACCACCCGTGCCGCTTAGGTGATCAGAGCAACGTTTTACCAAATGCGGTTTCGAAACACGAGGATCCATATATATTTCATTAGCCCAATAAAGCACGCGGACTTCTACATTTAATCAACGCCTCACCTCATCAGGATTTGAAGACACGATCTTATAATTGTGACCGGGGAACGCTACCTCTGGGCCAACAGGACAATAAAAGCATTCGTAGACTCTACTATATTTCACACAGAGCTTGTTCAACGACCTTATGGCGCCGTGAACCTCTAATGGGGAACACCCGTGCTGCTTAGGTGATCAGAGCAACGTTTTACCAAATGCGGCTTCAAAACACGAGGATCCATATATATTTCATTCCCCAATAAAGCACGCGGCTTCTACATATAATCAACACCTCACCCCATCAGGATTCGAACCCATGCTCTTCTAATTGTGACCGGGGAACGCTACCTCTGGGCCACCAGGACAATAAAAGCAGTCCTAGACTCTACTATATTTCACACAAAGTCTGTTCAACGACGTTATGGCGCCATGAACCTCTAATGGGGACCATCCGTGCCACTTAGGTGATCAGAGCAACTTTTACCAAATCCGGCTTCGAAACACAAGGATCCATATATATTTCATTAGCCCAATAGAGCACGCGGACTTCTACATATATTCAACACCACTCCACCAGGATTCGAAACCTAATATCATATAATTGCACTCAGGAACGCTACCCAGGCTACTACCAGACACGAGTAAGCAGTCCTAGACTCTACTATATTTCACACAAAGCCTGTTCAACGACCTTATGGCGCCATGAACCCTAATGGGGACCACCAGACCGCTTAGGATCAGAGCAACGCTTATCAAATCCGGCTTGAAACATCGGTGATCCATATATATTTCATTAGCCCACTAAAGCACGCGGACTTCTACATATAATCAACGCCTCACCCGACCAGGATTTGAAGCCACGATCTTATGATTGTGACCGGGGAACGCTACCTCTGGGCCACCAGGACAATAAAAGCAGTCCTAGACTCTGCTATATTTCACACAAAGCCTGTGCAACGAGCTTATGGCGCCGTGAACCTCTCATTGGGACCACCTGTGCCGCTTAGGTTACCAGAGCAACGTTTTACCAAATCCGGCTTCGAGACACAAGGATCCATATATATTTCATTAGCTCAATAAAGCACGCGGACTTCTACATATAATCAACGCCTCACCCCACGAGGATTTGAAGCCACAATCTTATAATTGTGACCGGGGAACGCTACCTCTGGGCCAACAGGACAATAAAAGCATTCGTAGGCTCTGCTATATTTCACACAAAGCCTGTTCAACGAGCTTTTGGCGCCGTGAACCTCTAATGGGGACCACCCGTGCCGCTTAGGTGATCAGAGCAACGTTTTACCAAATGCGGCTTCAAAACACTAGGATCCATTTATTTTTCATTTGCCCAATAAAACAACCGGACTTCTACATATAATCAACACCTCACCCAACCAGGATTCGGACCCACGATCTTCTAATTGTGACCGGGGAACGCTACCTCTGGGCCACCAGGACAGTAAAAGCAGTTCTAGACTCTGCAATATTTCACAAAAAGCCTGTTCAACGAGCTTATGGCGCTGTGAACCTCTAATGGGGACAATCCGTGCCGCTTAGGTGATCAGAGCAACGTTTTACCAAATCCGGCTTCGAAACACGAGGATCCATATATATTTCATTAACCCAATAAAGCACGCGGACTTCTACATATAATCAACACCTCACTCCACCAGGATTCGAAACCACGATCTTATAATTGTGACCGAGGAACGCTACCTATGGGCCACCAGGACACTATAAGCAGTCCTAGACTCTGTTAAATTTAACACAAAGCCTGTTCAACGAGCATATGGGGCTGTGAACCACTATAGGGGACCACCCATGCCCCTTAGGTGATCAGAGCAACGTTTTACCAAATCCGGCTTCGAAACACGAGGATCCATATATATTTCATTAGCCCAATAAAGCACGCGGACTTCTACATATAATCAACACCTCACCCTACCAGGATTTAAACCCACAATCTTATAATTGTGACCGGGGAACGCTACCTCTGGGCCACCAGGAAAATAAAAGCAGTCCTAGACTTTGCTATATTTCACACAAAGCCTGTTCAACGAGCTTATGGCGCCGTGAACCTCTAATGGGGACCACCCGTGCCGCTTAGGTGATCAGAGCAACGTTTTACCAACTGCGGCATCAAAACACGAGGATCCATATATATTTCATTTGACCAATAAAGCAAGCGGCTTCTACATATGATCAACACCTCACCTCACCAGGATTCGAACCCACGATCTTCTAATTGTGACCGGGGAACGCTACCTCTGGGCCACCAGGACACTATTATAAGCAGTCCTAGACTCTACTATATTTCACACAAAGCCTGTTCAATTCACCTTATGGCGCCATGAACTCTAATGGGGACCACCGACGCTTAGGTAGATCGTATAAACGTTTTTACCAAATCCGGCTGGAAACACGAGGATCCATATATATTTCATTAGCCTAATAAAGCAAGCGGACTTCTACATATAATCAACGCCTCACCCGACCAGGATTTGAAGCCACGATCTTATAATTGTGACCGGGGAACGCTACCTCTGGGCCACCAGGACAATAAAAGCAGTCCTAGACTCTGCTATATTTCACAAAAAGCCTGTTCAACGAGCATATGGCGCTGTGAACCTCTAATGGGGACCATCCGTGCCGCTTAGGTGATCAGAGCAACGTTTTACCAAATCCGGCTTGGAAACACGAGGATCCATATATATTTCATTAGCCCAATAAAGCACTCAGACATCTACATGTAATCAACACCTCACCCCACCAGGATTCAAACCCACAATCATATAATTGTGACTGGGGTATGCTACCTCTGGGCCACCAGGACAATAAAAGCAGTCCTAGTCTCTACTATATTTCACACAAAGCCTGTTCAACGAGCTTATGGCGCTGTGAACAACTATAGGGGACCACCCGTGCCGCTAAGGTGATCAGAGCAACGTTTTACCAAATGCGGTTTCGAAACACGAGATCCATATATATCATTAGCCCAATAGAGCACGCCATGTACTTCTACATATAATCAACACTCACTCCACCTGTGATTTAGAAACCCACGATCTTATAATTGTGACCGAGGAATGCTACTCTATGGCCACCAGGACACTATAAGCAGTCCTAGACTCTACTATATTTCACACAAAGCCTGTTCAACGAGCTTATGGAGCCGTGAACCTCTAATCGGGACCCCCCGTGCCGCTTAGGTGATGAGAGCAACGTTTTACCAAATGTGGCTTTGAAACCCGATGATCCATATATATTTCATTAGACCATTAAAGCACGCGGACTTCAACATATAATCAACACCTCACCCCACCCGGATTTGAACCCACGATCTTATAATTGTCACCGGGGAACGCTACCTCTGGGCCACCAGGACAATAAAAACAGTCCTAGACTCTGCAATATTTCACACAAAGCCTGTTCAACGAGCTTATGGCGCCGTGAACCCTAATGGGGACCATCCAAAGCACTTAGGTGCATCAGAGTTAAACGCTTTACCAAATCCGGCTTCGAAACACAAGGATCCATATATATTTGCGGCTTAGCCCAATAAAGCACGCGGTCTTCTACATATAATCAACGCCTCACCCCACCAGGATTTGAACCAACGATCTTATAATTGTGACCGGGGAACGCTACCTCTGGGCAACCAGGACAATAAAACAGTCCTAGACTCTACTATATTTCACACAAAGCCTGTTCAACGACCTTATGGCGCGATGAACCTCTAATGGGGACCACCCGTGCCGCTTAGGTGATAAGAACAACGTTTTACCAAATCCGGCTTGGAAACAAGAGGATTCATAGATATTTCATTAGCACAATAAAGCACGCGGACTTCTACATATAATCAACACCTCAGCCCACCAGGATTTGAACCCACTATCTTATAATTGTGACCAGGGAACGCTACCTCTGGGCAACCAGGACAATAAAAGCAGTCCTAGATTCTACTATATTTCACACAAAGCCTGTTCAACGACTTTATGGCGCCAGGAACCTCTAATGGGGACCACCTGTGCCGCTTATGTGATCGGAGCAACGTTTTACCAAATCCGGCTTCGAAACACGAGGATCAATATATATTTCAATAGCCCAATAAAGCACGCTTACTTCTACATATAATCAACACCTCACCCCACCAGGATTTGAACCCACGATCTTATAATTGTGACCGGGGAACGCTACCTCTGGGCAACCAGGACAATAAAACAGTCCTAGACTCTACTATATTTCACACAAAGCCTGTTCAACGACCTTATGGCGCGATGAACCTCTAATGGGGACCACCCGTGCCGCTTAGGTGATAAGAGCAACGTTTTACCAAATCCGGCTTGGAAACACGAGGTTCCATATATATTTCATCAGCCCAATAAAGCACGCAGACTTCTACATATAATCAACGCCTCACCCCACCAGGATTTGAAGCCACGATCTTATAATTGTGACCGGGGGACGCTACCTCTGGGCCACCAGGACAATAAAAGCATTCCTAGACTCTGCTATATTTCACACAAAGCCAGTTCAACGGGCTTATGGCACCGTGAACCTGTAATGGGGACCACCCGTGCCGCTTAGGTGATCATAACAACGTTTTACCAAATGCGGCTTCGAAACAGGATGATCCATATATATTTCATTAGCCCAATAAAGCACGCGAACTTCTACATATAATCAACACCTCACCCCACCAGGATTTCAACCAACGATCTTATAATTGTGAGCGGGGAACGCTACCTCTGGGCCACTAGAACAATAAAAGGAGTCATAGACTCTGCTATATTTCACACAAAGCCTGTTCAACGTGCTTATGGCGCCGTGAACCTCTAATGGGGACCATCCGTGCCACTTAGGTGATCAGAGCAACGTTTTACCAAATCCGGCTTCGAAACACAAGGATCCATATATAATTCATTAGCCCAATAGAGCACGCGAACTTCTACATATAATCAACACCTCACTCCACCAGGATTTGAACCCACGATCTTATAATTGTGACCGAGGAACGCTACCTATGGGCCACCAGGACACTATAAGCAGTCGTAGACTCTACTATATTTCACACAAAGCCTGTTCAACGAGCTTATGGCACTGTGAACAACTATAGGGGACCACCCGTGCCGCTAAGGTGATCAGAGCAACGTTTTACCAAATGCGGTTTCGAAACACGAGGATCCATATATATTTCATTAGCCCAATAAAGCACGCGGACTTCTACATATAATCAACGCCCCACCCCACCAGGATTTGAAGCCACGATCTTAAAATTGTGACCGGGGAACGCTACCTCTGGGCCAACAGGACAATAAAAGCATTCGTAGGCTCTCCTATATTTCACACAAAGCCTGTTCAACGAGCTTATGGCGCTGTGAACCTCTAATGGAGACCACCCGTGCTGCTTAGGTGATTAGAGCAACGTTTTACCAAATGCTGCTTCAAAACACGAGGATCCATATATATTTCATTTGATCAATAAAGCACGTGGCTTCTACATATAATCAACACCTCACCCCACCAGGATTCGAACCCACGATCTTCTAATTGTGACCGGGGAACGCTACCTCTGGGCCACCAGGACAATAAAAGCAGTCCTAGACTCTGCTATATTTCACACAAAGCCTGTTCAACAAGCTTATGGCGCTGTGAACCTCTAATGGGGACCATCCGTGCCACTTAGGTGATCAGAGCAACGTTTTACCTAATCCGGCTTCGAAACACAAGGATCCATATATATTTCATTAGCCCAATAGAGCACGCGGACTTCTACATATAATCAACACCTCACTCCACCAGGATTTGAACCCACGATCTTATAATTGTGACCGAGGAACGCTACCTATGGGCCACCAGGACACTATAAGCAGTCCTAGACTCTACTATATTTCACACAAAGCCTGTTCAACGACCTTATGGCGCCGTAAACCTCTAATGGGGACCACCCGTGCCGCTTAGGAGATCAGAGCAACGTTTTTCCAAATGCGGCTTCGAAACATGAGAATCCATATATATTTCATTAGCCCAATAAAGCACGCGGACTTCTTCATATAATCAACACCTCACACCACCAGGATTTAAACCCACGATCTTCTAATTGTGACGGGGGAACGCTACCTCTGGGCCACCAAGACAATAAAAGCAGTCCTAGACTCTGCTATATTTCACATAAAGCCTGTTTAACGAGCTTATGGCGCTGTGAACCACTATAGGGGACCACCCGTGCCGCTTAGGTGATCAGAGCAACGTTTTACCAAATGCGGCTTCGAAATACGAGGATCCATATATATTTCATTAGCTCAATAAAGCACGCGGATTTCTACATATAATCAACACCTCACCCCACCAGGATTTGAACCCACGATCTTATAATTGTGACCGGGGGACGCTACCTCTGGGCCACCAGGAACAATAAAAGCAGTCCTAGACTCTACTATATTTCACACAAAGCCTGTTCAACGAGCTTTTGGCGCCGTGAACCTCTAATGGGGACCACCCGTGCCGCTTAGGTGATCAGAGCAGCGTTTTACCAAATGCGGCATCAAAACACGAGGATCCATATATATTTCATTTGCCCAAAAAAACAGGCGGACTTCTAAATATAATCAACACCTCACCCCACCAGGATTCGAACCCACGATCTTCTAATTGTGACCGGGGAACGCTACCTCTGGGCCACCAGGACAATAAAAGCAGTCCTAGACTCTACTATATTTCACACAAAGCCTGTTCAACGACCTTATGGCGCGATGAACTTCTAAGGGGGACCACCCGTGCCACTTAGGTGATAAGAGCAACGTTTTACCAATATCCGGCTTGGAAACACGAGGATCCATAGATATTTCATTAGCACAATAAAGCACGCGGACTTCTACATATAATCAACACCTCACCCCACCAGGATTTGAACCCACTATCTTATAATTGTGACCGGGGAACGCTACCTCTGGGCAACCAGGACAATAAAAGCATTCCTAGACTCTGCTATATTTCACACAAAGCCTGTACAACGACCTTATGGCGCCATGAACCTCTAATGGGGACCACCTGTGCCGCTTAGGTGATCGGAGCAACGTTTTACCAAATCCGGCTTCGAAACACGAGGATCAATATATATTTCAATAGCCCAATAAAGCACGCTTACTTCTACATATAATCAACACCTCACCCCACCAGGATTTGAACCCACGATCTAATAATTGTGACCGGGGAACGCTACCTCTGGGCCACTAGGACAATAAAAGCAGTCCTAGACTCTACTATATTTCACACAAAACCTGTTCAACGAGCTTATGGCGCTGTGAACCATTATAGGGGACCACCCGTGCCGCTTAGGTGAACAGAGCAACGTTTAACCAAATGCGGCTTCGAAACCCGAGGATCCATATATATTTCATTAGCCCAATAAAGCACGCAGACTTCTACATATAATCAACGCCTCACCCCACCAGGATTTGAAGCCACGATCTTATAATTGTGAGCGGGGACGCTACCTCTCTCCACCAGGACAATAAAAGCATTCCTAGACTCTGCTATATTTCACACAAAGCCTGTTCAACGGGCTTATGGCACCGTGAACCTCTAATGGGGACCACCCGTGCCGCTTAGGTGATCATAACAACGTTTTACCAAATGCGGCTTCGAAACAGGAGGATCCATATATATTTAATTAGCCCAATAAATCACGCAAACTTCTACATATAATCAACACCTCACCCCACCAGGATTTCAACCAACGATCTTATAATTGTGACCGGGGAACGCTACCTCTGGGCCACTAGGACAATAAAAGGAGTCCTAGACTCTGCTATAATTCACACAAAGCCTGTTCAACGAGCTTATGGCGCCGTGAACCTCTAATGGGGACCATCCGTGCCACTTAGGTGATCAGAGCAACGTTTTACCAAATCCGGCTTCGAAACACAAGGATCCATATATATTTCATTAGCCCAATAGAGCACGCGTACTTCTAGATATAATCAACACCTCACTCCACCAGGATTTGAACCCACGATCTTATAATTGTGACCGAGGAATGCTACCTATGCGCCGCCAGGACACTATAAGCAGTCCTAGACTCTACTATATTTCACACAAAGCCTGTTCAACGACCTTATGGCGCCATGAACCTCTAATGGGGACCACCGTACCGCTTAGGTGATCAGAGCAACGTTTTACCAAATCCGGCTTGGAAACACTAGGATCCATATATATTTCATAAGCCCAATAAAGCACGCGGACTTCTACATATAATCAACGCCTCACCCGACCAGGATTTGAAGCCACGATCTTATGATTGTGACCGGGGAACGCTACCTCTGGGCCACCAGGACAATAAAAGCAGTCCTAGACTCTGCAATATTTCACACAAAGCCTGTTCAACGAGCTTATGTCGCCGTGAACCTCTCATTGGGACCACCTGTGCCGCTTAGGTGATCAGAGCAACGTTTTACCAAATGCGGCTTCGAAACACGAGGATCCATATATATTTCATTAGCCCAATAAAGCACGCGGACTTCTACATATAATCAACACCTCACCCCACCAGGATTTAAACCCACGATCTTATAATTATGACCGGGGAACGCTACCTCTGGGCCACCAGGATAATTAAAGCAGTCCTAGACTGTGCTATATTTCACACAAAGCCTGTTCAACGAGCTTTTTGCGCCGTGAACCTCTAATGGGGACCACCCGTGCCGCTTAGGTGATCAGAGCAACGTTTTACCAAATGCGGCTTCAAAACACTAGGATCCATATATATTTCATTTGCCCAATAAAACACGCGGACTTCTACATATAATCAACACCTCACCCAACCAGGATTCGAACCCACGATCTTCTAATTGTGACCGGGGAACGCTACCTCTGGGCCACCAGGACAATAAAAGCAGTCCTAGACTCTGCTATATTTCACAAAAAGCCTATTCAACGAGCTTATGGCGCTTTGAACCTCTAATGGGGACCATCCGTGCCGCTTAGGTGATCAGAGCAACGTTTTACCAAATCTGGCTTGGAAACACGAGGATCCATATATATTTCATTAGCCCAATAAAGCACTCGGATTTCTACATATAATCAACACCTCACCCCACCAGGATTCAAACCCACAATCTTATAATTGTGACCGGGGTATGCTACCTCTGGGCCACCAGGACAATAAAAGCAGTCCTAGACTTTACTATATTTCACACAAAGCCTGATCAACGAGCTTATGGCGCTGTGAATAACTATAGGGGACCACTCGTGTCAGCTAGGCAGATCAGAGCAACGCTTTTACCAAATGCGTGTTTCGAAACACGAGGATCCATATATATTTCATTAGCCCAATAAAGCACGCTGGATTCTGATATAATCAACGCCTCACCCCACCAGGATTTGAAGCCACGATCTTATAGACGGGAACGGGGAACGCTACTCTGGGCCAACAGGACAATAAAAGCATTCAGAGGTTCTGCTATATTTCACACAAAGCCTGTCTAACGAGCTTATGCCCTTCTTGTGAACTCTAATGGAGACCCTCACCCGCGGTTGCCCAGGTGTGATCAGAGTAACGTTTTACCAAAATGCGGCTTCAAAAACACGAGGATCCATATATTTTCATTTGCCCAATAAAGCACGTGGCTTCATATAATCAACACCTCACCCCACTCAGGATTCGGAACTCACGATCTTATAATTGTGACCGGAGAACGCTACCTCTGGGCCACTAGGACAATAAAAGCAGTCCTAGACTCTGCTATATTTCACACAAAGCCTGTTCAACGCGCTTATGGGGCTGTGAACCTCTAATGGGGACCACCCGTGCCGCTTAGGTGATCAGAGCAACGTTTCACCAAATCTGGCTTCGAAACACGAGGATCCATATATATTTCGTTAACCCAATAAAGCACGCGGACTTCTACATATAATCAACACCTCACTCCACCAGGATTCGAAACCACGATCTTATAATTGTGACCGAGGAACGCTACCTACGGGCCACCAGGACACTATAAGCAGTCCTAGAGTCTGTTATATTTAACACAAAGCCTGTTCAACGAGCTTATGGGCCTGTGAACCACTATAGGGTACCACCCGTGCCACTTAGGTGATCAGAGCAACGTTTTACCAAATGCGGCTTCGAAACAGGAGAATCCATATATATTTAATTAGCCCAATAAAGCACGCAGACTTCTACTTTTTATCAACACCTCACCCCACCAGGATTTAAACCCAAGATCTTATAATTGTGACCGGGGAACGCTACCTCTGGGCCACCAGGAAAAAAAAGCAGTCCTAGACTCTGCTATATTTCACACAAAGCCTGTTCAACGAGCTTATGGCGCCGTGAACCTCTAATGGGGACCACCAGTGCCGCTTAGGTGATCAGAGCAACGTTTTACCAAATGCGGTTTCAAAACACGAGGGTCCATATATATTTCATTAGCCCAATAAAGCACGCTGACTTCTACATATAATCAACACCTCACCCCACTAGGATTCAAACCCACGATCTTATAATTGTGACCGGGGTATGCTACCTCTGGGCCACCAGGACACTAAACGCAGTCCTAGACTCTGCTATATTTCACACAAATCCTTTACAACGAGCTTATGGTGCAGTGAACCTCTAATGGGTCCACCCGTGCCGCTTATGTGATCAGAGCAACGTTTTACCAAATCCGGCTTGGAAACACGAGGATCCATATATATTTCATTAGCCCAATAAAGCGCTCGGACTTCTATATATATAATCAACACCTCACCCCACCAGGATTCAAACCCACAATCTTATAATTGTGACCGGGGTATGCTACCTCTGGGCCACCAGGACAATAAAAGCAGTCCTAGACTCTACTATATTTCACACAAAGCCTGTTAAGCGAGCTTATGGCGCTGTGAACTACTATAGGGGACCACCCGTGCCGCTTAGGTGATCAGAGCAACGCTTTACCAAATGCGGTTTTGAAACACGAGGATCCATATATATTTCATTAGCCCAATAAAGCACGCAGACTTCTACATATAATCAACGCCTCACCCCACCAGGATTTGAAGCCACGATCTTAAAATTGTGACCGGGGAACGCTACCTCTGGGCCACTAGGACAATAAAAG
>NW_024749480.1:0-25018 GCF_018991925.1 Homarus americanus | reverse complement strand
TGTCAATTTAGGGGGTGAACTGGCTAAATTGAAAATCGAGTAATTTGGTAGCAATTTATTGTAGTCTTTAAGCATGCAAAACAATATTCTGGCATAAATTTTTTTTTATAATAAGTCCTACCTACATCAAATTGATTTTTAAATGTACATATTTGTGAATTTATAATATAACCAGCGTTTGCACACATGTTACTGTTTCAAGTTTCAAATTATTATATTTTATTATCCGTAGTCTATTTGAAAGTAACCAATGCCTTCATACTCTCTTTGCTTTGGTTTCTTGTCATCAGTAGTCTGCTTGCTATTTGTGCTTTGATGTAACCTTCTCGCCTCTCGTGGCTGTAAACATGGCCCGCTGCTTCTGTGACCATTTTCACACATCTCTCCACACTTTGAGTGTGGGAAGGCCACTTCGGCACCTGCATTGGAGTCTCTTTAAGGTTTCTCAATTTTTGGCTAGTTAGACTTGTTGTCAATGGTGGCTCTAAGACTTCCAAACTCAAGTCAACCAATTCTGACAATTTGGTGGCATTGACGTTTATTGGGGAACTTTTCTTGAATGAAACGAACAGTCTCCCAACTGGTCGTCATCTATTAGCGTTCCTCTAATCTTTAGAATGACTTCTACAGCCTCGGTTCGGAGATTGGTACATTGACTGCAAAGCATTGCTTGCAAAACTGCTTCTGATCGAGCATACCAAGCGGACCTTCTTGCCACAGGTAACACGATGTCCCTCACTACCTTCCTCTGTGTTCTTACTAGCTGCAATTGAAACAAAAGGTGATTGGGCCCATCCACCACATAGGATTAAGTTTCACACTAAACCACTGGGGAAGATAAACTCCAATAATAAATTCAACAATTAACCTCAAATTCTTCAGCACTTTGCCCTTCAATTCGTGTTTGGAAATCCAAATCCTGCAGAAACGAAGAGCTGTAGTTAACCAACGGCTGTGACTGACAGGTTCAATCTCCAAGAGAGCCAATGACTGAGGCACTTCTCCTGATCTTATTGCTTGGGCAATACGATAAGCATAGGATTGATCTGTGCTGAGATCTTTGATGACTCCTTCAGACAACGCCGGAAGGGGAGGGCCAACTTCGACCTTTGGAAAGGTTGTATTTATTTCTAGTTGTGTTGCTTCATCCAGCATGATGCCAAGGGGACCTGACCACTTGTTGTTGCTCTTTGTAGGACCATCAAGTTCCTGGATGAGATGACGAAGAGGTAGCTCGCCTGTATGTAAATCACATACAATCCAAACAAGTCTTCTTCCTAGTTTTTTCTCTAAATGCGTCATTACACCCCCTGCCATCCGGTGTTCACTGCAGTTGAATCTCCACCAACAGCCTGCAGTGAACTGCCAAGTCCTCTCTCCTGAACCCAACATAAAATATGATCAGCAATGACCTCTGCATGTTTCTTCCCTTCTACTTCAGTTTCGGGAGCAAAGTGAAACAAAAACCGACCACCAGGCTCAGAACAGACAGAGTAGTGTTCTTCTTTGATGAGACCTGGAAACTTTCTGTTCACTCCCTCTACTTCTAGCAAAACTTTTGTGTCATCTATTCTTCCATCAAACAAAAGACAGGAGAGCCCTCCCTCGCTTAAATCTTTTTCATGCTGATCAGATATTTCCTTCATTATTTTTTCTTGTGCTCTTCTAATTTTATTATGATCTATCACCAAAGATACATCCTCTCGGCTGATGAGGCCTGCATCTATCCAAGCGGCAGTTGCAATTTCTGCAGCCTCACGAAGTCCAGCATGGTGGCGAATACTAGCTAAAGCAATGTTTGAAATATTTCTTGTGTTGTATTTCATTTTCTTTGGTAAAGGTTCAGATGGCTCTTTGGAACTATCATCTGATGTTGCTTCCTGTTCATCAGAAGAACTATCAAAGAAGTGATAAACATCTTGACACAGCTCTTCCTCTCTTTGGATGGCTTCTTCACTCTTCATTTTCTTCTTTTGTTCCCTCTCTCGGATTTGTTCTCTCTTCTTGGCATTAGCAATCTGCTTCTTTGTTTCTGAATAATCTATTGAACCCATTTGCATACTTCCTTGGCCTTCTGCCTTTGTCCTCTGTGCCTTTATAAATTCAAGCTCTAAAACAGGGATCTTCTTTTCACGAGGACAACCACAATCAATGTGGGAATTATTTTCTCTCTTACCTGAGTGAGAACAGTTGGATTCAGAACATAATTGTATGGAGCACTTGCAGGTCAAAATGTCAAACAGAGTATCAAGTGTGTGCAGAAATTCATTTTTCCTGGCCAAGTTTCCTTTACCAAGTGATGTTTCAACTGCTTTGTGCCATAATTTCGTTAGTTTTAGCTCAATAGTTCGACACTGATTAATCACAGGTGGTTTGAATAGTGCATTAGCTTTTGTCCATTGATGCAGAAGAGGGACTATCATGTCATTTATGAGTTCTTTATCTGTATAGTTCCTTCTGTCCTTTGCATTTTTTTCTCGAAGGAGTAACCCTAATCTTAGCATGTCTCTCACTGTTGGAAGTTCTGATACAGGAAGCTCCTTCCCTTTACCAACTAGCAGGCTCAAGTGGGTTGACAACTGACTTCTTGTCTTCAATTTTGACATCTTCACACTATCTGACAAATAGAAAAATATTTCAATGTTTCATAATTCAATTGTTGTTTCAAAAAATATCAATTTGTTTATCAAAAATGCTGTAACAGAAATAACATAATAATTTCTTAGAACATAATGTTTTATACAATGATATAAGTAACTGCGACAATCAATATGCCCTACTTACAATAATTAAAATGTAGAATTCGTCTGGTAGAGTAGGTGCAAGTGCAATGAGAGCAAACCACCGTCTATGATATCTAGAAGGAGAGTGAGCCGGGCGCCTTATCCTCACGCTTGGTACAAGTCAAAACAAGAATTAAACTGTCCCACACGGAGAGCCTGTTCATGTTCATGTTCTGACATGCATATTGTACACAAGCTATAGAACCATAAAATACTCCATAATCCATATGCTTACATGAGATTAGTTAATATCAAGTGAATAATTCTAATCAAGTCTCATTAATTTGTTGAAATACTGATATTTGAAACTTTAAGGTATAATTGATGTAGGTGAGGGTTATTTCAATTCATTTTTGTTTGCTAATCTCAAGTTTAGACATAAAGAGGCACAATATTTTGACTACCAAATTTGATTTTTAACATGTTGACAAAATTGACACACCCTAATGTAGATTCAGCAGCTGGACACACCTGTGTTCCATGCTGCTTACCACAGTTGTTACAAAATGAACCGGGCGTGGGCGTGGTGGGCGAAGGCGTAGGAGCAGACTTTTTGTCCTTCTTGTACCGGGACACAGCGCGTACAACTGTAGGGGGAGCTCGGATGGCAGAGGTGGCACACCTAGCAGCCTCATAGGAGCGACATATCGTCAACACATCCTTGAGAGAAGAGGAAGAGTCGAGGGAGGTGAGGCGTTGGACAAGTTCCTCATCCTTAACACCCATCAGGATCACCTGCTTCAACTGGGTCTCCTCGCACTGCTGGTGGTTACCTGGACATATATCTACCTCTTCCGAGGCTCTCTTAAGACGTACATAAAAGGCGTCAAAAGTCTCACCCTCCATCTGTCTGCAGCTAAACAATTCCCTCCTGCGCAGAGCTTCATTCTGCTGTCCTTTGATGTGCCGTTGTAGAATGTCCAGTACCTCCTCTACAGACAGCGAAGAGGTCGGAGGTACCTGCAGCGTATGTTCTAAGACACGCTGAATTTCCAAGGACAGGCACATACGCAGCTGGATGAGTTGTTTAGGCTGTGACAAACTCTGGAGATCCACCATTGTAGCATAATCAGTCCACCATCGCCGCCATTCACGAAAAGTCTGGAAAGTCACATCAGGCTTCAAGATGGGCGGTGTTTGAGCAGCTGCTTTAGGTGGGGCTGGTGGGCGTGAAGAGAGCATTGATGAGGTATCTGAACCATTCAGTACCGAGGCAGTGTTAGAGCCAGGGGCTTGGTTAACAGTGAGGCGAGATATCAAGGCTTCAAGCCGTGCACTGTCTTCCAATCTCCGTTGGTGGTCTCTCTCTGCCTCTGCTTTCCTTCTGTGTTCATCCGCCACACGTCTGTTAGCTTCATCCTCGCGCCTTTCATCTCTCATAAACTTCATTAGAGCAATTATCTCTGGAGACAACGCTGAATATCGAGGTCAAGGGCTGCGCGATGTTGTTGGAGCTGGAGCGTCATGGTCAGCCTGGTCATCCATCTCTGCGGAGCTATCATCGGACTGACTCATCCGGGCGTCGGCTCCACGGCTACGTAAGGCACGAGACATAACTACTTCATCTGTGTACTATGTCTAAATCAGTGTTGACCGGTCAGCCCGTCGTATCAACAAGATCTCAGACAAAAAATTAATTAAATACACAGATAAGTAGATTATATATATAAAATATATATAAGGAAATCGCCGATGTCAGTGTGTTAGTACATGTATGTGTGTGTGCCAGGCGGGCGAGAGCGTCTCGCCTCGAGCTGTGAGGGGGGTGGAGACGACGACTAGCGGCAGTTACCCTCCAGGCTTCGCGAGGGGAGGTGTACTGAAGTCTACTCCTTACAAATGCCCAGAACATGCCGTATACCTTGGAAATCCTTTAGAACAAGGTCACACATGTATGGCACGAAACACACAATGCACTAGACACTTCACAGAAAATCACTGTCACTGACACTGCTCAAAGTTGCTAAATTCTTCGAGGAGGGGTGGCGGGGGTTGGTTGACACAGGGAAGGAGTCCATAAGCCGGCTTTCCACAAACTTTGCACTTCACTCGTATAATTATCCAGTAAAACCGGTTCACTGCGCCATGTTCGTGTTCTGGGTAATAAGTTCAATATACAGGAGCGAACACAAACACCTGTATAGTTTGTAGGTTCGATTTACTGGATAAGAGATATGTACACAAGGGGAGTAGCGCTCTTCAACCTGTCTGCTTGTCAACTGCTCTATAGGCGAGGTATGGCAAGTGATACATTAACAGCTTCCATACGTCGCCAGGCACATTAATTAAGCATGTGGGACATTGATAAATACATTGCCACACGCTACTAGCTAGGCTAAATAAATAATACATAAATGGAGCACATACATAACATACATAGCATAATATAAATACAGCATACAGAATATACATACATTCACCACCCACACACCTTATCATCACCACAACCCACACACCAGCTTGGAGAAGGTCGTGCCCGCAAGTGCTCCCGTTAGAGACCAAGGAAAATGGCCGCCTTGGATCGTTGTGTCTTGGGGGAAGAGGAGGGGACTGTGGGGAGAGACAACCTCTTTGCCACTCTGTTAAGGCAGCTGGGGCAGTTGAGGAGTGAGGTTGACACTCTAAAGGGGGAAAATGAAGCCCTCAGGACAGAACTCCTTCAGGTAGGTGTCCTGCCTAGCAGGACACCTGCGAAGGAGGAGCAGGCGTGGAGAGTGGTTGTCTCCAAGGGGACTAGGGTCAGGCTCAGGAAAGCTGACCAGGGTGTGGAGTGTAGTAATCCTTACCAGGTGCTGCAGGAAGCTGGCGAGGAAGAGAAGAGGCAGGACGGTATGGATCAAGGAGAGGAAAGGGCAGTTGTACAAACCCTGCCCACAGGTAAGGTCGTGGTAGTTGGGGACAGCCAGGTGAGGTTTGTAGATAGGGCTTTTTGTGCGAGAGATAGGAAACGTAGGACTAGGGTGTGTTTTCCTGGGGCTGGGATAGGGCATGTAGCTGAGAGGTCAGACAGGGTTTTGTCAGGGGAGGGTACCAATCCAGTAGTGTGTCTTAGTGTGGGAGGAAACGACATAGGTAAGGTTAGGAGTGAGGAACTTTTCAAGAGGTATAGGGAGGCGCTGGGGAAGATTAGAGATAGGGGAGGGATCCCAATAGTATGTGGTGTCTTGCCTAGAAGAGGGGTTGGTCGTGAATGGCTGTCCAGGGCAATTGCTATAAATTGCCGACTGGAAAAACATTGTGCAAACAATGGTTGGGCATTCATTGATAGCTGGCAACGATTCTATGGCAACGACTACCTGTACAGTCGCGACGGAGTACACTTGTCTCGTGAGGGGGTAAAGACGTTGTCTGCATCCCTGGAGCGTGAAATTGTCACTTCGAAGGGGGGGTTTCGCCAGTAGAGAGAGGTCGAGGAAAGTGGGAATCAAAAAACAAGCAGGTCCTGGGAAGAAAAATTAGTTGCTCAGGACAAGGGGTAAAACAGGACCAGGGAAGGGTAGGTTTAAATGTATACTATACAAACAGTAGGAGCATTAGAAATAAAATAGACTTGCTGAGAGCGGTTGTATGTACCGAGAATGTAGACGTCATAGCAATCACCGAAACTTGGATGAATCTGGCGAGCAACATTTCTTTATCAGAGTACCACATAGAAGGGTACAACCTTTTTCACAAGGACAGGGAAGGTAGGAAGGGGGGAGGGGTCGCACTCTTCGTCAAGGATACATTAAAATGTTGTATTAATAATTCAATAAAGGGTGAAATAGGAACCGAGTCTGTGTGGGTAGAAATCACGGAAGGAAGAGAAAAACTAATTATGGGAGTGATTTACAGGCCCCCAAGTCTTGGCAAAGAAACTGCTCAGCCCATATGGCAGGAAATGAGTAGGGCAGCAAAATATAACAACCTATGCATTATGGGGGATTTCAACTTCAGAAATATTGACTGGGACAACATTGTAGGTGACTATGAATCTGAAGACTTCCTAGACGCAGTACAGGACAATTTTTGAAACAACTAATTACAGAACCTACTAGAGGTGACAATATATTAGACCTAGTATTAACAAATAAAGAAAATATTATCAAAGATATCACAGTAGGGGAAGAACTAGGTAACAGTGATCACAGAGAAATCAGGTTCACCCCAAATTGGAAAACGAAAAACAATGACAATATTGGTCAGAGTCCCAAACTTTCGGTTGGCGGATTATCAGGGGTTAAGAAGGTACCTAGGTGAGGTCACCTGAGAACAGTCACGTCAGTCCCCAGTAGGAAGGGGTGAGGTCATAGATGACACAACAATTGATCATGACTATAATATATTCACTAGTATACTAAATAAAGCACAAGAACAAAATATACCATACAGAAAAATTAGGTCAAATAAGAATGAGCGAAAGTGGATGACCAGAAAACTTAAACATGACATAGGAATAAAGAAAGGAATATATGAGAAATTAAAGGGAGGGGAGGAGCAGCTCAGAAATAGGTATAATGAACTATATAGGAATATTAAGAAAAATGTAAGGAAAGCAAAGAAAGACTATGAAATTAAAATAGCAAGAGAATCCAAGGCGAATCCCAAGGGATTTTTCCAGGTATATAGGACAAAGGTCAAGGAGAAAGTTGGGCCTTTAAAGTCAGTGAGGGGAGAAGTGATAAATGGCAGGGATATTTAAGGGAAAGGAAGAAGAGAAATTAAAGAATATCACTATCAGAAAAGAGGATGTTCTTAAGAAGATAAATAAACTAAAGAAAACAAAATCCCCAGCGCCGGATGAAATTTTCCCTCGAGTCTTGAAAGAGTGTAGGGAACAGATTAGCGGACCCCTCGAAAGCTTATTTACAAAATCATTAGACACCGGAGTTGTGCCAGACTTGTGGAAACAGGCAAATGTAATACCCATATTCAAAAAGGGAGACAGAGCATCAGCATCAAATTACCGGCAGATCAGTTTGACGCTAGTAGTGGGGAAATTTCTTGAATCAATTATAGCAGTTAGCATCCGATCGCATTTAGAGAAAAGCAAATTAATCTAAGACTCTCAACATGGGTTTACAAAGGGAAAATCTTGTCTAACAAATCTGCTGACTTTTTTTAGGAAAGTCTTCGAGGTAGTAGAGAACGACGAAAATTACGATGTTATTTACTTAGACTTTAGCAAAGCATTTGACAGAGTATCGCATCAGAGGCTTCTGAGAAAAATTAAGGCTCATGGTATCGAGGGGAAAGTTTTAAATTGGATATAATCATGGCTCACCGATAGAACGCAGAGGGTCAGCGTAGATGGTGTTAAATCTTAGTGGGGCCGTGTAACCAGTGGGGTTCCCCAGGGGTCAGTACTAGGCCCACTCTTCTTCATAATCTACATAAATGATCTAGATACTGGGATCAGCAGTGACATAAGCAAGTTTGAGGATGACACCAAAATAGGGCGGCAAATTAATTCAGGGCAGGATGCAAATGTACTACAGGAGGATCTAAATAAACTGCAGGGGTGGTCTGAAAAATGGCATTTGAAATTCAACACCAGCAAGTGCAGCGTACTTAATATTGGAAGAACAATACTTGTAATGTATACAGCCTTAACAACATCAACCTAGAGAAGTCGACTTGTGAAAGAGACCTATGGGTACTTGTAAGCCCGGACCTACGGCCTAGAAAACAGTGCGTTAATGTTCGAAATAAGGCAAACAGAGTATTGGTTTTTATATCTAGAAGTGCAAGTAACAAGAGTGCAGAGGTCTTATTGCAACTATATCTTGCGCTAGTCAGGCCGCACCTCGATTATGCGGTTCAGTTCTGGTGCCCCTATTATAGAATGGATATAAATTCACTAGAGTCGGTGCAGCGAAGAATGACAAAAATGATTCCGGGACTTAGAAACCTTCTATATCAGGATAGGTTAAAGAAACTTTACTTGCATTCACTAAAAAGACGAAAAGTGCGGGGATATATGATAGAAGTATTTAAGTGGGTGAAAGGAATCAATAAAGGGGATATAGATAAAGTTCTTATAATATCCGAGCAGGATAGGACTCGGAGCAACGGATTCAAGTTGGATAAGTTTAGGTTTAGGAGGGAGATAGGAAGAAACTGGTTCTAAATAGGGTGGTGGACGAGGGAACAAGCTTAGCAACTTTGTAGTAAGTGCGGGAACTCTGGAAAGTTTCAAAAGGCTAGATAGATTCATGGATGAAGTGGTAGTAACTCTCGACAGGGCTGCCATGCCAGGCCAACCGGCCTATTGCAGACTCCTTATTTTCTTATGTTCTTATGTTCTATCACCACCCACACACCAAACCAGCACCCCACACACCAAACCAGCACCCCACACACCAAACCACCACCACCCCACACATCATACCACCACCCCCACACACCATACCATCACCACCCACACACCATACACTCACCACCCACACACCATACAATTATCACCCACACACCATACCATCACCACCCACACAATTATACCACCACCACCCACACACTATACCACCACCACCCACACACACCATACCAATAATCACACACCATACCACCACCCCAATAATAACTATACCACACCACCACCACCTACACACCATACCACCACCACCCCAAACACCATACCACGCTCACCTTACACACCATACCACCACCAAACACTACACCACACCATACTATTTCCACCACCCACACACCCATACCTCACCACCACCACCCACACATCATACCACCACCACCACCCACACACCATACCACCACCCCAAAACACCATACCATCACCACCCACCCACACACCATACAATTACCACCCACACAACATACCATCACCACCCACACACCATACCATACCATACCATCACCACCCAGACACACCCAGAGAGGGAAGATAGAGTATTCGCCTACACTGGTACAGTGACTAGTGAACAACTCTGGAATGTTTATCTTGCATCCTTAGTCTACCTACTAATGTGAGGTCTCTCGGGCCATTCTGGGAGCTTTAGGGCCATTTACAAGAAGTTCTGTGGTGTACACGATGCTGTGGTATCCCCATGGTCGCTTTGCAAGAATCACCCGGGGGCTTAAAAACAAAAACAAAATCGGAACATGGGAGATTTCCGTGGTACTCTCACCCCTGTAGTAGCCCCTGTCTTATAGGCAGAAGTATTTATATAAATGGGTTAATTACATTGGATTTATATACATATCAACCTCTGTAACTTTCCACTAGCTATAAGGGTAGCATATTCAGAGCATGTGATAAGGTGTGCCCATGGGAAGTAGCGTCACTTAGTGCTGAGCTAAGGCAAAGCCGGCTCTCTGGCCACCTCTTGCGGCAGTAGTTTGATATCCTTGACGAGAGGAAGACGGTATTGAGAACCATCGTGGATGGCTCCGTCTTCCCTCGAGGTAGGACATATATTACCGTTCTCCCTCGACGGGTGTTACAAGCATTATCACTCACTCCCTCACACAAGGAGGACGTATTTAGAAGAGGTATTTAATATAGCCTCCGTCCTCATGTTAACACTCATAGCTACAGTGATTAAGTTACGGTGATATACACCTGGAACTGAAAATATGATATAGTTTCTTAATAAATACAGAACGGACAATTGGGTTTGGCTACTCAAACCCTATATACTTTTACATGTTCCAGCCCCATTAACCCAGAAAGAATCAACGGTTAAAGGGCCAGTTCACCCCCGCCCGATGACCACTACGATGGAACTATATATTTTGAAACCAAAGGAAAAGAAATAGAATTGGATGCACATAAATTGTTGAAATCTGCAAAGGAATAATATTTTTTTATAATATATCCTCCATATGGAACAGCATATGAAGAATTTTATTGCTCTTTTTAAAATAATTCCATGTTTGTGTAGGAACATCCGCCAGCCTCTACTTGTCTCATAGGCACTTATATCCTCCAAATTCTTCTAACCATCAATAAAGGGAAGCCTTTAGAATAGCTGATCCAAATAATTTGTGTGTAGGAATGTATGGAAATCAAATTAAGCGAAAAAAAGGCGTAAGTGGCCTAATTTGAGAGTGGTAACAGCAGCTCCATCAGTGATGGTAAATGACGTCCCTTATCAGAAATAATATGGACCTAATGTTCGTAATGATCGCAATTAATAATTGTCCAACACTACCAAAATATATATTGCATTAGTATAAATATTTAGTAGCCTAAATTTAAAATTTTAACAATTTCAAATACTGTATGTCTGGTGACCTGTACCAGGGTAGTTCCCAGGCCCTAACACATTAGACAGTTTTTGATTATGTGATTTTTTTTCCTCTTTTTGTTTTCATTATAGATGGCAAATATCAAGGATTTCCACAAGTTTAATGGCAATGTTGATATACAGCCATTTTATATTTTGTCAACAAGTATAGTTGAATCAAGTGTGAATACATTGGCCTTGTAAGTCAATGATTCCAAACAAAAATGAATAATGTCTTCCAAAATAAAAGAAATTGGTGGTATTATTATATTTTCGGTCATCCAGGGAATTTTAAGGATTTTAAGTTGATCGATTTTCTTCCAGTTAGGTTAAGTTGGGTAGGTTAGGTTAACATTTTGAGCATTAAAATTTTAAGGGGCTATAATTTCTTTTCTTTGAATTTCTAAAAAAAAAGACAACTGTTTTGAAATCACCATAAAAATCTACATTAGAAAAATAATTAATTTTTTCAAGTTTTTGCGTGCGTGTTGCATATCAAACCGAAAAATCCGAGTTTCCATTTAATTTTTTTTAACAGAAAAAATTACCCACAACATGTAGGTGTTGGAAACATAAATGTTAACCCCCCATAAATAAAGATGTTTTATAATTTGCAAATTTTCACTTACAGGTGGAGATACAGCTGACTATTCACCTATCACCAATACTGAAGAAATGAATCTAGGTATCATGGTTGATGTGGAATTTTTTCAGTTACTGGGAAGATTCTGATATTTGCTACCTAACCTAAGCTTGGAATTGGTTCCCAGACTTGGAACATAAAAATGTGAAGACTCTCCCGTAAAATCCCCAAATTATTAATTATTTTATCCTTGAATTTTCCTCATAGACTAGAAAAAATGCAGTTTCTAGAATTTTCTGAAAATATGCCTTGGAGAAATCATAACATATGCCTTAATATTTTTTTTTTACAATTTCCATAATATACAGTGCATGGATATGATGTATTAATATATTTGTGAAAATTGTGCATTATTTTGCCTTTAAAATACTGTACTCTTGATCATCCATATATTATAACATATCCTGCTTTAATAAAGGCTATAATCTGATATTAGCATTATCAATTTATTCTTATTCTTATTATTACTGCAGTTTATACTAAACATTAAAAAATGCAGAAACAATTTGCAATTAACATTTCAGACTGTATTGAGGATATTTTTAAACCATTTATTTATAATCTTGCTCTATGTTTAACATTATTAGTCTCTGATTAGTTGGTAAAATTTCATGAATATACCTACTGTATATGGGTTCCATGACATTTGCTCACAAGATAAATCTAACCTAACCTAACCTAACATGTCTTCCTTTCCACTGTTGTTGAGTATATGCCTTGTGAACAAATGTCTGCACATTTCCCATATGAAGCCTCTCTGGTGAGGATCCATAAACAGTATTTAAATGTAATGTTTTTTTTTCCAAATAAAAGACCATTTAAACAGCGGATTCTTTTCTCCAACCGCTGGTTTAGTCCATATCATTAACATATTGTATACATTTTTACTCCTGCATTGGGAAAGTGTTCATGTCTTACTATAATCAGGTAGAGATAAGTAGGAAACATTATCTCGAGGTATCATATCTTTATACTTGTATAATATGAAAATAAAGATTTTTTGGACAAAGATTTAATAAAGACAAAGAAGAAAGGAACAGATAATACACTCTATTCCTATTTCCTTATGGTTGTTACAGGCTTTATTTACTTTATTTCATATCCAGAATTGGCTTTTAATCCAAGAAAATAGGAAAATGAGGTGCATCTTAGCTTGGGATTCAAGTTTTTCATGCTCGTAAATCGTGCAGCAAGAACAAACGTTTCGTGCCATTGACAACGTTTTGAGGGTGCAAGCATACTAACCTCCTAGTCTTCCGCCAGTTGGTACACCTGACTTCACCACGATGACGTAGTAACAACAAACGACGGTCGGGAACCACCATGGCCATTCTTGAATAATCACTAAACCTTTCTTCCATTGTATTACGACCGCCGGGATAACACAGCATCGTGTACACCACGGCAGTTCTTGCATTTGGCCCTTAATACGATGTAAACAAACACAGAGTTGCCACATGTCACAAAACGTGCCAGCCACTGTACCAGGTATAAGTGTTGGAGACTATGCCAACTTTATCTGAGGTGAAGGAGACCACAAGATCCTTCAACAATAACAAAACTCCTGCAGGAAATATGGGAAAAATAACGATACCAATGTTTGGGAAAAGGTCCTCCCAAGGTCTATACTCCAAAGAAATAGTCAAACGTATTGGTGAATTCAAGGTAACAGACAGAAAATCAAGCCTTGCATTACGAAATTTTGCGTCTTGGGTTTTACCCAATAGATACAACCTAACCTAGCCTAACCTAACCTAACCTAACCTAACCTAACCTAACCTAACCTAACCTAACCTAACCTAGCCTAGCCTAGCCTAGCCTAGCCTAGCCTAGCCTAGCCTAGCCTATCCAAACAACCCAAACAAACGTAAGCTAACCTAACCTAAACTAATTTAACCAAACCTAATCAAACTCAACCCAAACAACCGTAACCTAACCTAACCTATAGCAAAATCTCGCTTCCTGGTTATTTTCCAAACAATCACTAAGCGTTGCGCTTAGTTTTCGTTCTTTGAGCCCAACATATACATAGACGCATATATAGATGTCTGGAGGTGGATTTACAGGTATATACTGGTATCATTGTTAGTGACACATAGGTAGCTCACCAGCCTGGGTGGTGGTGATGTACAGTCACCTCAAAAAGCCTGTGTCTCCTTCCGAACGACTCAGTATCGAAACTAAATATTTCTCACCTGAGGATGTTATACACACCTTTCATAACATTCCGTTTTGAATGTAAAAGTAAACAATACGAATAAACAAATGATTCCTCTCTCTCTCTCTCTCTCTCTCCAGCTGAAGATGGCAGGTTATTGAAGTTCTCAGGAAGAATGTTATTCTTAATATATATATATATATATATATATATATATATATATATATATATATATATATATATATATATATATATATATATATATATATATATATATATATATATAAATGTTAGCGGGAGAGAGAAGTGGAGAAGAGAAGACGGGAATGATGTGTTTAGCACGTTAAAGGGGTAAGATGCAGTTTCTTAGAACAATTTTTTAGGGGGGTCGTATGCATGTTTTTCTCAGCACATGAGGACAGTGCTGTAATTTTTTAGGGGGGTCGATTGTAACATTCAGAAATTTCAGAGTAATTTCAAATGCCCCGCCATTGGCGATACTGAGCTTTCAAGGTCGTCTGAGGGAAGAGAGCGCTCCCCGCACATAGTGGGAGGTTGTGGAACTAGGCCTATATGATATTAAATGTAATTTGCCGAATTAATAATGATGCGATTCATGAAGTTAAGGGACTATTATTGAATTTGAAATTATTATAGATCGTTTATCAGTCTGAATAATGTTACGGGTGTCCCAAGGAGTTATTAGTTAGGCGGAAAATATGTCACGTAGGCCTAAGCTAACGCCTTGAGAGGACGCGACGCTGGCTGGTCCTCAGTCACGGAGAAGCATTCAGACAAACAAGACGTCCCTGCGCGTTCGTCACAGAAATAGTCACGTGGCCTAGTCACCTGTGTTGCACTATTGCAGTATAACAAGTAAGTCTCATTCGATCTCAGACAGGGTTAGATAAGGCAGTGGTAAAGTTAACAAGAGCTAACAGTGAGTTCATTTCAGGGTTTCCGTCAGAACCCACTTGACTGGAGTTTGACCGGAGTTGACCGGAGTGACCGGAGTTGACTGCGAGAGATTGACTGCCGTTTGAGACTGCCGTTGATGATGGAGGGTGGCGATTGTCGCCATTGGACCGATCAGTGTAGGCCTGTCACTGTTTAGCGGGGTATCAAAGGATCTCTTGAGGGAATCTAGCCGTCTGGGTGCCCAGCTGACGACGGGACGATCGTTGGGGTCATCAGCCTCCTCTACCTCGGCTCACAACACCACATGTCTCGAGCAGCTTAGTGAAACCCTCTTGCTAACGGGAAGCTAAAGCTTCTCTCAACTGTACAAGGTCTGATTTGTTCACTCCCTTCCGCTTTATGGACGCACTGGGAGTACACTGAGGCTATCTGAGTAAATTAATGGTCACACACTGAGACCATGAGTCTAGGTCTCTAGGAGATACCTAGAGGAACATTTTATCTCCCTTATTACGGGTGTATGTTGAGTTGGGTGGAGCATGGTTCACGAGTATTGGTGGACCCAGTAACATATCAATAATAGTGACTATATTTGTGTGTAGTTAATACCATTTCTCAGTTACTGATGTTATCTTGACGTGTGTGGTTTAATATTTCTTAAATAATTTTGATAGTATTGTTGTTTGAATGTTTGTGTCACTAAGTGGAACCAGAGTGATACTGTGATTTGATTCTTTTAATGCATCTAATTTTTCTTCATAATTCTGATCTCAGGTATAACCTTTGTTCCCCAGAGTAGTGTTAGGTTAGGAAGAGTGCATCTGTTGGGGTGATATAATTTTGTTGAGTGCCCTTAAGGCCTATTCATTGTAGAGTTATTAATTTCTTATTTTTGAATACCATTTTCTCAGGCTGGATATTATTTTGTTGAAAGCCCTTAAGGCCTGTTTCATGTGTGCAAGCAACATTTCTTACTACTTCAAATTTATTGTTGCCTGAGTTTCTAATAATTTCTATATCATGTATAACTTTTATTCCCCAGAGTAGTGTTTTAAGTTCAAGTTAAGAGGTGCGCATATTGGTGTACCATTATTTGATTGTGTTTGTAGTGTTGAAGGGAATATAAGTGTCTAAATTTTACAGAGTGTCTCATTCATCCCAGTCACAGACGCTATCCTTCCACGGGTCACGGACAATTCATTTTGTTTAGTAGATTTAAGTGTTCTTGTGCTGGTTCGGGATTTTTCTCAAGGGGCGCTTCCACTGCCATTACCATCTTATAATCTTTAATAAACCCCAAGTCAAGTGAGAAAATAAAGTCCAGTAAATTCCGACCGGTTACATATATATATATATATATATATATATATATATATATATATATATATATATATATATATATATATATATATATATATATATATATATATATATATATATATATATATACTGTATTGTGCCCTTGATCATTATGACAACAAGAAATTCAATATATTTTATGTGGACATCAGTAAGCTTACAGGTTCATATACTGTATATTACATAAAAAAATACGATGCAACAAATACAAAGGCGCTCATTTGTTTACCCATGACGGTAAATGTTTCAATGCTACAGTAAATCAACCAGTTATATGCAATACATCAATCCAGTCTCATTAACGATAAACAATAATAATAATAATAATAATAATAATAATAATAATAATAATAATAATAATAACAGCGTCCATTAGAGAATGAAAGCCGAGAATAATAGAAGATAATGGGAAGAAAAAACAGTAAAATAGAAACAGGAGAGAAAAAGAGGAATTACTCATTATATTGTATAATTTAGTCAATTTAGTATCAATATCAAGTGATCGTCCAGGCCAGTAGGATCAGTCACCTCCGGCAAACAGCAGCACATAGTCACTGTAGAAGCAGAAGCCTAGATGTGAGACTCAGGGTATACAATTTCGACCTGATCATTATTAGGTTAACCTTTCATAACTACTAGTTCCCAAGTTACGAACTTACAGATACGACAGTCATCAGGTTTTGCTCACTTATATAATGATGTAAAATGATAAAATGTCGATACATTACAACATAATATTAATGACAGGTCTGATATAAAAAGAAAAGCTACAGTCAATATGTAATTCCAAACAGTGACACTACATAATGTACAAACTTGCGTGGTAACGTTTCTCAATACATTCACTACAAGGGAGTATAGTAACCAAATATTTTTTCTACAGTATTAGTTAAATAATAATATGGGTTTTTTTTTATAATGTAAGATTTCTTTCATATTAGTAATTCGTGTATAAAATCGCCAGGCGTGAATAGCTCCACCTGTTGGGACACTCCCGGCAGCTATACTAGGCGCCGTGTTGTAAGAAACGCCAACTATGGGATGAACCTCAACTAATCCAGACGACTCACAGGGTTCGTTCTAGTAGTTCATTCTGGTTGCCGAGGACACGGACTTTTTGAGTTGACTGTACAGTATGACAACACCTGGCTGGTCACCTGTACATGACACAGGTACTCACTAGCCTGGTGATGGTGATGTACAGTATGTCAACACCAGGCTGGTCACCTGTACCTGACACAGGTACTCACTAGCCTGGGTGGTGGTGATGTACAGTATGTCAACACCTGGCTGGTCACCTGTACCTGAGACAGGTACTCACTAGCCTGGGTAGTGGTGATGTACAGTATGTCAACACCTGGCTGGTCACCTGTACCTGACACAGGTACTCACTAGCCTGGTGGTGGTGATGTACAGTATGTCAACACCTGGCTGGTCACCTGTACCTGACACAGGTACTCACTAGCCTGGTGATGGTGATGTACAGTATGTCAACACGTGGCTGGTCACCTGTACCTGACAGGTACTCACTAGCCTGGTAGTGGTGATGTACCGTATGTCAACACGTGGCTGGTCACCTGTACCTGACACAGGTACTCCCTAGCCTGGTGGTGGTAATACAGGCTGGTAATACAGGTTGGTCACCTGTATCAGCTGCTGATAAAATCTTCACTTAATATTCATAAAATCCTATTACATTTTACTGCCGACTTTGCTCTCAGTATTACCCTGAGGCTTATAACGGCATCAGGGATTTAACTTGTATATGTTTTATCAACAGCGAAGTGATATACTGTTATGATGTTATTGTTATTGGTTTCTGCTTTTGATGAACATTATTGGTATTAATATATTTCATGATGCTCTCTATGATATTGTGATACACTGTAATCCTCCCAAACGACCAATACAGAAATATATATGAATTTTCCCTCAATATTTATATACTGTCCCTCTCCCTATTCCATTCTGTCTCTAGGTACTGACATAAGTATAACTCTTTGTTTTCCTGTTTGTCTATACGATACCTCAGGCTTTGTTTGAGTTAGGAAGCTGAAATTTATGAACTATATCGGTCTAGTGCTTTGGCTTCTCTTTTTATTTTATTTTTGTGGTCTTTGATTTATATTGTACACCAGGTGTGACGCGAAGTGCTGGGCGGTGCAAATTTGAGATTAACAGTGAAATAATCTTAAAGTTTCAATACATGTGTTGTTACGTGACTGACTAAAAGAAAAGTTGACTTTATCATACTTAGGTAAGACTTGGATGCCTTTACTGACAGCAAGTAGTGACTCGGAAATATCAACCTGGTCATGTGAATCCTTGGCTTGATTAGTACAAGGAAATGAATATGCAGAGCACATTGTTACAATCTCTGGTTAAGTGTGATTGATGCTTCATTGTTGCACTCTCTGATGATGTGTGATTGATGCTTCAGCTATCGAACATCATAATCATCACCGCTAAATTTAGGTGGCGCCTTTTACTGGGATTTGGGGGTTATCATAATTGTCGTGTTGTGTTGCATTTCAAGGCAGGTCAAATGCTCAAGGTCAAAGGTAATCAGTTTAAAAGATAAATTTTGGGTCAAAACTCAGAATTACAGAAACACCGTTGATACTCTGGGGAAGGGGACCTCATAAAGCCACTGAAGGTCTCGTTTTATCTGAATTGGACATAGGAATGGCAGTTTTAACAAGGGGTCGGTCCAGGGTGGCTGTACAGTTCCCTTGTTTGGCGTTGGTCCAGGAGGTGACGTCTGCCTAATATATTCTTATATTATGTTACAGGGAATTTGTGTAATCAGTGATTTCACGTATTCCCTAAAATCCCTGGGAATTAGGTGAAATCACCGGTTACACAAACTCCCTATAACATAAGAACATAAGAAAATAAGGAGTCTGCAATAGGCCGGGTGGCTTGTGCATGGCAGCTCCTGTCTAGAGTTACTACCACTCCAAGTATAAAATCTAAAAAAGAACCAAAAACTCCTGATTTATACAAAACAAAAACTGAAATTTGGATTCATGGTAGGAATCACACACACACACACACGGTGCCTCACTGACCACGTGAGGTCCTTCATATCAACACCCGAGGATGAATTACTACACCACGAGTACACCACACCACCTGATGTCTCAATGACCAGCCCAGGCCTTGGCCATCAACTGTAAACTATAATAATTTGTATGTTAAGAACATAAGAAAATAAGGAGTCTGCAATAGGCCGGTTGGCCTGTGTATGGCAGCTCCTGTCGAAAGTTATTACCACTGACCTCTGACCCAGCTTGGAGAAGGTCGTGCTGATCGTGCTCCCGCTAGAGACCAAGGAAAATGGCCGCTTTGGATCGTTGTTCCGTGGGGGAAGAGGAGGGGAGTGTGGGGAAGGACGACCTCCTTGCCACGCTGTTAAGGCAGCTGGGGCAGTTGAGGAATGAGGTTGACACTCTAAAGGGGGAAAATGAAGCCCTCAGGACGGAACTCCTTCAGGTAGGTGTCCTGCCTAGCAGGACACCTGCGAAGGAGGAGCAGGCGTGGAGAGTGGTTGTCTCCAAGGGGACTAGGGTCAGGCTTAGGAAAGCTGACCAGGGTGTGGAGTGCAGTAACCCTTACCAGGTGCTGCAGGAAGCTGGAGAGGAAGAGAAGAGGCAGGACGGTATGGATCAAGGAGAGGAAAGGGCAGTTGTACAAACCCTGCCCACAGGTAAGGTCGTGGTAGTTGGTGACAGCCAGGTGAGGTTTATGGATAGGGCTTTTTGTGCGAGAGATAGGAAACGTAGGACTAGGGTATGTTTTCCTGGGGCTGGGATAGGGCATGTAGCCGAGAGGTTAGACAGAGTTTTGTCAGGGGAGGGTACCAATCCAGTAGTGTGTCTTAGTGTGGGAGGAAACGACATAGGTAAGGTTAGGAGTGAGGAACTTTTCAAGAGGTATAGGGAGGCGCTGGGGAAGATTAGAGATAGGGGAGGGATCCCGATAGTATGTGGTGTCTTGCCTAGAAGAGGGGTTGGTCGTGAATGGCTGTCCAGGGCAATTGCTATTAATTGCCGACTGGAAAAACATTGTGCAAACAATGGTTGGGCATTCATTGATGACTGGCAACGATTTTATGGCAACGACTACCTGTACTGTCGCGACGGAGTACACTTGTCTCGTGAGGGGGTAAAGACGTTGTCTGCATCCCTGGAGCGTGAAATTGTCACTCCGAAGGGGGGGTTTCGCCAGTAGAGAGGGTCGGGGAAAATGGGAGTCAAAAACAAGCAGGTCCTGGGAAGTAGTGAAACAGAAGTAGATAATGCTGAAAATATAGTTAGTCATAATAACAAACATCAAAGTAATAAATGTAAAACAGATAGAAACGGAAGAAATATATTGAGTGTTTATTATACTAATAGTAGAAGCCTGTGTAACAAAATGGACCAGCTCAGGGCCATTGTTAGTAAAGAGAACATAGATATAATTGCAATAACGGAAACATGGATAAATTCAAACAGCAAGCATTTTTTAGCAGAATTTCATATTCCAGGATATAACCTATTTAAATTTGACAGAGTAGGAAGGAGAGGGGGCGGTGTAGCAGTGTATATCAGGGTGTCATTAAAAAGCTGCAATAAATCAAACATTAAAACAAATAGCGACAATGAAAGTATTTGGGTAGAGATTGGTGAGGGCAGTGAATCCGTAGTCATTGGTGTTATATATAGACCACCTAATTTGAGTAGGAACGATGGTAAATTGCTATGGGAGGAAATAAAGAAGGCATCTGATAGAAACAATGTATGTATTCTAGGCGATTTCAACTTTTCAGGCTTAGATTGGAAAAATCAACTTAGCGATAATGAATCTGAAGATTTTCTAGAAGTAGTACAAGATAGTTTTTTATATCAATTCATAAACTCGCCCACTAGAGGAAATAATATCCTCGATTTAGTTCTCAGTAATAATGAAAATCTAGTAAAAGATGTTGGGATTGGAGACGAACTAGGAAACAGTGATCATAAAGCCATATATTTTAACATAATATGGAATGGCAGGAAGAAGGAAAATTCGGCCTTGATCCCGGATTTTAGGAAGGCTAATTACGGTAGCTTAAGGAGAGACCTAAGGGATGACCCTATGGTCAAAAGATTAATCCCCCCCACACCTCCGGAAACTGTCAACTTAGGACGGGATAACCCCGAATTTAATTTAGCAGCTACTTATGAACAATTTATTGCGACAATCAATAATGCCCAAAATAAACACATCCCTAAAAGAAAATTCAGATCGATACGGAACCAACCAAAATGGATGAATAATAGACTCTTAGATCTTCTAGGGAAAAAGAAAGGAGTATATAGAAAAGTTAAGAAAGGCGAAAATCACTTACTTGGTTACTATCAGAACCTAACAAGACAGGTAAAACAGAAATTAGGAAAGCAAAGAGAAATTATGAAATCAAGGTAGCAAACGAATCGAAAAATAACCCCAAAGCTTTTTATCAACTGTATAAATCAAAGGTTAGAGATACAATAGGTCCCCTTAAAACTACGACAGGAGAAATGACTGATGATGAGTTAGAAATGTGTAGTACGTTAAATAGTCATTTTCGCCCAGACTGGGCCAAATGAAAACCTACACAGTTTCCAGAAGTTCAAGGTATAAGAATCTACAGTATAGAAAATATGTTGATGAATATCAATATTACTAGTAACGATGTGCTTAAAGTACTAACAAACTGAAGCTTCATAAATCGCCTGGTCCAGACGAGGTATATATGCTAGAATATTAAAAGAATGTAGAGATGAGTTGAGTAATCCATTAGCAGTTTTATTTAATAAGTCATTAGAATCGGGCCTAGTGCCAGAAGCTTGGAAACTTGCAAATGTAGTTCCGATTTTCAAAAAGGGTGATAAATCAATAGCATCAAATTACCGCCCCATTAGTCTCACGTCAATCATAGGCAAGTTGCTAGAGTCAATTATTGCTACAAAAATCAGAAGCCACCTTGAAACATTCAACTTAATTCATTCTTCTCAGCACGGGTTCACCCAGGGACGTTCTTGTTTCACAAATTTGCTTAGCTTTTTCTCAGAAGTATATGAAGCGGTAGATAATGATAAGTCATATTATATAATTTATTTAGATTTCAGTAAAGCATTCGATAGAGTCCCTCATGAGAGATTGATAAGGAAGGTAGTAGCACATGGAATAGGTGGATCAGTATAAAATGGATTGGCTAGGTCATGGTTAACTGGTAGGAAACAAAGAGTCAAAGTATAAATGGATTAAAGTCAAGACTGGGTGCGGTCAAAGCGAGTTCCCAGGATCTGTATTAGGCCCTCTGCTGTTTGTTATGACCGCTAATGATCTTGATTTAGGCATACAACTAGTAGGATTAGTAAATTTTGCAGATGATACCAAAATGGGGAGAGTGATAAATTCAGACAGTGACTTTGAACACCTTCAAGAGATCTAGATACCTTACATGAGTGGTCAGTAGACTGGGCAAAATGAATTTTTAATACATAAATGCAAGGTACTACAGATAGGGAAGACGAATACAAACGTTAAGTATAAACTAGGTAACACGGAAATAGAAAACTCAGTTTGTGAAAAAAATCAAGGTGTATGTGTTAGCAACGACTTGAAACCTAGAAAACAATGTATTAGCGTTCGCAACAAGGCAAACAGGATTCTTGGGTTCATATCTAGATCTGTGAGTAACAGAACTGCTGACGTTATCTTGAAACTTTACCTAGCATTAGTGAGGCCACACATGGATTATGCGGTTCAGTTCTGGTGTCCTTATTATAGAATGGACATAGATTCTCTGGAGAGAGTACAAAGAAGAATGACAAAAATGATCCATAATATTAGAAACCTTCCATATGAGGAAAGACTGAAAAGCTTAGGCTTGCATTCATTAGAGAGGCGTAGAGTTAGGGGAGATATGATAGAGGTGTACAAGTGGGTAAGTGGGATTAACAAGGGTAAAATGGAAGATGTTCTGAAGCTCAGTAATAACGAAATAACTAGAACAAATGGCTTTAAATTAGATAAATTCCGATTCAGAAAGGATATAGGCAAGCACTGGTTTGGAAATAGAGTTGTGGATATGTGGAATAGGCTACCGAGTGCTATAGTAGGATCGGGGACTAGGGAGCTTCAAGACGAAGTTGATAGGCACATGGAAGTGCTGGGATGGGTGTGAAAGGGATCTGCCCTGTATGGGCCAGTCGGCCTCCTGCAATGTCCCACTTTCTTATGTTCTTATGTTCTCTATCAACCATGAATCTATCTAACCTTCTTTTAAAACTTTCCAGCGTTCCAGCACTTACTACAAAGTTGCTAAGCTGGTTCCACTCATCTACCACCCTATTTGTAAACCAGTTCCTTCCTATCTCCCTCCTAAACCTAAACTTATCCAACTTAAATCCGTTGCTACGAGTCCTATCCTGCTCGGATATTATAAGAACTTTATCTAAATCACCTTTATTGATTCCTTTCACCCACTTAATTACTTGTATCATATCTCCCCGCACACTTCGTCTTTCTAGGGAATGCAAGTTTAGTTTCTTTAATATATCTTGATATGGAAGGTTTCTAAATCCCGGAATCATTTTCGTCATTCTTCGCTGCTTCTATACACTTCGAAATATATTATTATAAAATTCTGCTAAAGGTTAACCTAAATAGAGGATATAACGTTCTTTTTAATGACTTCTAGTTATGGGCTGGGTGCAGCAGCCACTTGGATATTGTTACGCCATGTTTTGCAATGTTGCACAGGAGGGCCAAATGGCACACAGAGCTACTAAAATGCTTATGGGTTCAGTTGAAATTTGATAAACCCCTCATTAATTAAGTGCAGCTTTGGTTTTGGGTCTTGTGAAATCATATATCATTTTAATAGTTTAATGGTTAAAAGGTATATTACAATATGGAATATGGACATGGGATTAGTAACTTAATATACCAGTACTTATAAGATCCTGGGAGTAGAGGTAACGACAAGATATCGGCAGGTTCGTTGACTGCTTCAGAGGGAGGGTTAGGGTTCACATTTCAAAATTTTACCTCACCCTTATAATAAATAAAGTGAATTTACTGTGAACAACAATGTCAGTGGCACTCTGCTTAACAGATGATAAAATAAACTAGTATATGGTATATCATAAACTGGACCTTGATCAATCAAAGTCTCTGGTTCAACTCTTCCTGACAAACCTAGTCACAGTAATCTAATTCTTCAACTCTAAATACACATATATAACACAAATACACAACCAATAGTCACCTAAAAACATGAATAAATGTTCCCCAAGTTCAGCAAATGTATGTCTGCCTTGCTGAGAATCCCGGCGTGAATTTGTTCAAGATGTAGACTCTGTCGCCAACACAACAACCATACACCAAGTTAACGAGTTGCATGACCCAGTGTCAAGGAATAGTTCGAGAAGACCGGACAACTCGCCAACTGCATTGGCTAACCATTACCCCAAAAGACGATCTGCAAATCGATTAACATCCAGGTTCCCAATTACAGAGGCAAATGGCGTAAAGAAACATGTCCATAGTTTCACCTCTCCCGGGGATCGAACCCGGGTCCGCCCGCTTGCGAGGCGAGCATGGTGACCATTACATAACAGGTCGCCACGAAAAACATTACATTACACAGAGCATCATATAACAATATCATTATATGGCAGTACACTTTACATTCAAAACATTTAGAAACGCTAAAATTAAACCCAACCACCAAAACGAGTACGCATACAAACACACACGTAGGTAACCGCAACTACTTGTAACAATACAGCTGTTCTTTCTGTCTGTCGGGTCACGTCAGTGGCTCGCTCCTCGGCCACTCCCAGTTGACTCAGCTGTGCAGGAATATCTAACTTTATAATTTGGGAGGTGAAGAGTAGTCAAGTGCAGTGCCGGC
>NW_024749479.1:0-20921 GCF_018991925.1 Homarus americanus | reverse complement strand
TGACACTAACCTAATACAACCACTGGCCCCTTGACAACCTACCACAACCAATGGCCTCTTTGACAATAATCTAAATACAACCAATGCCCCTCCCCAGACACTCTAACCAAACCTAACAACAAACAACAGCCCCTCATAACTAACTAACACAACTAATGGCCTCAGACGCTAACCTAACACAACCGGCGCCCCTTGACACAAGCCTAACACAACCAATGGCCCTTGACACTAAAGTAACACAACCAATGGCCCCTTGACACAAACCTAAATACAAACTAACAATGGCCCCTTGACACTAACCCAACATAAACCAATTGCCCCTGACACTAACCTAACACAATCAATTCCGCCCCAGGCACTCTAAACTAACCTAACACAAACCAACAGCGCCCTCCACACTAACTTAACACAACCAATGGCCGCCTCGACACTCACCTAACACAACCAATGGCCCTTGACACTAACCTAACACAAACCAATGGCCCCTTGACAATAACCTAACACAAACCAATAGCCCTTAACACTAACCTAAACAACCAATGGCCCTCACACTAACCTAACACAAACCAATGGTCCCTTGACACTAACCTAACACAAACCACAGCCCCAACACTAACCTAACACAACCAATGCCCCCGTCCCAGACACTCTAAACTAACCTAACACAACCAACAGCCCACTCGACACTAACCTAACACAACCAATGGCCCTCAGACACTTACCTAACACAACCAATGGCCCTGACACTAACCTTACACAACCAATGGCCTCAACACTAACCTAACACAACCAATGGCCCCAAGACACTAACCTAACCAACAATAGCCCCTTGACACTAACCAAACACAACAAATGGGTCTGACAATAACCCAACACAACCAATGGCCCTCGACACTAAACCCAACACAAACCAATACAGCCCCTTGACACTAACCTAACACAACCAATGGCCCTTCTCACTAACCTAACACAACCAATGGCCCCTTGACACTAACCTAACACAACCAATGGACCCTTGACACTAACCTAAGACAAACCAATAGCCCCTAACACAACCAATGGCCCTCAACACTAAAAGTAACAAACCAATGGCCTCAGACACTAACCTAACACAACCAATGACCTCGACACTAAAGCTAACCCAACAACGCCCTTGACACTAACCTAAGACAACCAATAGCCCCTTGACACTAACCTAACACAACCAATGGCCCTTGGTCACTAACCTAACACAACCAATGGCCACTTGACACTAACCCTCACACAACCAATGGCCCCTTGACACTAACCTAAGACAACCAATAGCCCCTAACACAAACCAATGGCCCTCGACACTAAACCTAACACAACCAATGGCCCTTTACACAAACCAAACACAACCAATGGCCCCTGACACTAACCTAACACAACCAATGGCCCTTATCACTAACCTAACACAACCAATGGCCCCTTGACACTAACCTAACACAAACAATGACCCCTTGAACCAACCTAAGACACCTAACAGCCCTTGACACTAACCTAACACAACCAATGGCCCTTGACACTAACCTAACACAACCACTGGCCCTTGACACTAACCTAACATAAACCAAAGCCCTTGACACTAATCTAACACAACCAATGGCCCTCGACACTAAACCTAACACAACCAGTCTTGACACTTACCTAACACAACCAATGCCCCCACCCCAGACGCTCTAAACTAACCAAACACAACCAACTGCCCCTCGACACTAACCTAACACAACCAATGGCCTCAGACACTTACCTAACACAACCAATGGCCCCTCAACACTAACCTAACACAATGGCCCTTGACACTAACCTAACACAACCACTGGCCTCTTGGACACTAACCTAACATAACCCATAGCCTTGACACTAATCTAACACAACCAATGGCCCCTACAATTAAACCTAACACAACCAATGGCCCCTTGACACTAAACCTAACACAACCAACAGCCCCCGACACTAACCTAACACAACCAATGGCCTCAGACACTAACCTAACTCCCAAAGGCCCCTGACACTAACCTAACACCAATGGCCCCTTGACACTAACCTAATACAACCAATGGCCCCTTGACACTAACCTAACACAACCAATGGCCCCTTGACACGAACTAATAACAAACCAATGGCCTTGACACTATCCTAACACAACCAATGGCCCTCGACACTAACCTAACACAACCAAAGGGCCCTTGACACTAACCTAAACCAATGGCCCCTTGACACTAACCTAACACAACCAATGGCCCCTTGATACTAACTTAACACGACCAATAGCCCATTGACACTAACCTACAACCAATGCGCCCACCCCAGACGCTCTAAACTAACCTAACACAACCAACTGCCCTCGACACTAACCTAACACAAACCAATGGCCTCAGACACTTACCTAACACAACCAATGGCCTCAACACTAACCTAACACAACCAATGGCCCTCGACACTAACCTAACACAACCAATCGCAGGTAACCCAACAACCAATGGCCCTCGACGCCGCCTAACACAACCTGTGGCCCCTCGACGCAACACAACGCTTAATAATGGCAACTTGACGCTAACTAACACAACCAATGGACCGCCGAGCAATGGCCTAAAACAATAATTGCGCCAGGCACTAATCTTACACAACCAGCCAAGCCCCGCCCGAGCGTTGGCCTAACACAACCAATGGCCCCGCCGGTAACCGGCCTGTGTAGCCTTGGCACTAACCTAACACAACCACTGGCCCTTGACACTAACCCTAACACAACCAATGCCCCGCCCCAGACGCCACCAAACTGGCCTAACACAGCCAACAGCCCCTCGACATAACCTAACACAACCAATTGGCCTCCAGACTGCCCCACCTAACACAACATAAGCCCCCTCGACACTAACCTAACACAACCAATGGCCTCGAATACTGGCTCCATCAATAGCCTTGAGAACTAACTTCCCCACACAACCGGCTGGCTTATCGGCCACTAACCTACTGTTAATACATCGACACTAAACTAACAATAATGTGACGCGACGCTAAATAACACAATAATGGCCCTCGGGCATAACTAACACAATAATAGCCCTTATCAACAACCCTCGACTCTAACCTAACACAATAATGTCAGACACTAATCTCTTACAACCAATGGCCCTCGATGCCTAACTAACAACAACCAATGGCGGCAGAGCACTAACCTAGCACAATAATGACTGACACTAACCTAACGCAACCAGCATTTACCAGAGCCACTTGCTGACCAATGACGCCAGTATCAACCAAACGCAACCAATGACCTCGACACTAACCTAACAACAATCAATAGCAACTTGACACTAACCTATCACAACCAATGGCCCCATGACTGCTTCAAACAACAAATGGCATGACACCGCTTTAACACAACCAATAGCCCTTGTCAGCCAACCTAACACAACCACAGCCCTTGACACTAACCTAACACAACCAACCCAGCCCCTTGACGCTAGCTAACACAACCAATAGCCCCTTATTGTCAATAACCTGCACAACCACTGACATAATACTAACCTAACGCAACCAATAAACTACGCCGACGTTAACCCTAAGCGACAAATGTAGCCAGACGGTAAACCTAACACAATAATGCCCCGTCGTTTAACCTAACGCCAACCAATGTTTGTCACTAACCTAACACAACCAATGGCCCTTGACACTAACCTAACAACAATAATGACATGACACTAACCTAACACAATAATAGCCCCTTGACAATAACCTCACAAGAACAATGAAATACATATCCTAACACAACCAATAGCCCCTTGAGCACTAACCAAACCCTGACCAATGAAACCATGATACTACCCTAACACAATATTGAAGCCTATCATTTTAACCTAACGAAAATAATGAAATTTAAGACACAAACCTAACATAACCAATAGCCCTTGACACTAACTCTGGTAGCTTAAAGTATTTCTCAGCACTATTCGCCTGGCAATGGCCCTCGTCTAACTAAGCAACAACCAATGGCAACTTGAGCACTAACCTAACCTGACCAATGGCCCTTGACGCAACCCCAAATAAGCTAATATGACACTAACCAGCACAATAATGGCTATGACCAACTAATAATGGCCCTCGACGGCACTAACCTAACAACAACCAATAACCGGCAGGCACTAACCTATCGCAAACAATAGCCAGCGCCAGGCGCTAACCTAAAGGCAACAAATGGCGCCAGACACTAACCTAACACAACTAATAGCCCCGCAGGCGGCAACTACTTACAACCACGCGCCAGGCATAACCTAACACACAACCAATATTGTGACGCCCTGCGTAAGCACAACCAATGCTCCGCCCCCAGACACTCTAAATAACTTTACAACACAAGCCTGGCAGCCTCGACACTAACCTATAACACAACCAATGGCTATCGAACGCACATCCTAACCTGGCCGAGGCGCCAGGCCTAACCTAACACAACCGGTAACCTCGTTTAACTTCATCGGCCTCGAACGCCACCTGCCCGGCAATGACGCAGCGCTAGCCTAACCTGACAAATGGCCCCTCGACACTAACCCTAACAACCGTATTTATCGAACCCGCTAACCTAACACAACCAATGGCCCCTTGACACTAACCTAACACAATAAAATGGCCCCTCGACACTAACCCTAACACAACCAATGGCCTCAGACACTAACCCTAACTATTATCAAGCGCCAGCGCTAACTTAACACAACGCGGCACAAACCGAACACAACCAGCCTCAAGAGACTTACCTAACACAATAATGGCCCTCGACGCTAACTAACACAACCAATGGCCCGCCTCGTCACATTGCACAACCAATGGCCCCGCCAGGCGCTGGCCTAACACAACTAATGGCCCCTCGACGCTAACTAACACAGCCAGCTGACTCAGACGCACCAACCTAACACAACCAATGACTGACACTAACCTTTGACAGCGGGCCGCCAGCCACAAACCGAACACAACCAATGGCCTCGAGACACCTAACACAACCAATGGCCCCTCGACACTTAACTAACACAACCAATAGCTGCCAGTTACTTAACCCTTTCCACAACCAATCAGCCCTCGACGCTAACCTAGCCTGACCAATAGCCCATGACACTAACCTAACACAACCAATGGCCGCCGAGCACTATATGCACAGCAATGGCCCTCGACGATAGCCCTAAACAACAATAATGGCAACGACACTAGCCTAACACATGGTAAAACGCCAACCTAAGCCTAAAATAACCCAATATTTATGACACTAACCTTACCGGCAAATAGCCGCAAAGCGTGGCAAGCCTGGCTTCAAGCGGCCCTGGGCACAACCTAACAACAACCAATGGCAACTTGACCACTAACCTAACCCAATATTGGCCCTTGACGCAACCTAAAACAATAAATGGCGCATATTTACCTAACCTAACACAACCAATGGCCAGCTGACGCAAACTAACAAAACCAATAGACCCCATGATACTAACCCTAACACAATAGCCCTTGACGCATAGCCTAACAAAACAAATGGCCCCTTGTTGACCTAACACAACCAATAGCCTCTTGACAATAACCTAACATGAAATGCTCCTTCCCAGACGCCAGTAACCTGCTGACCAGCAACCCCTCGACACTAACCTAACGAACTATGAGCACTTAACCTAACACAACCAATGAAATAAGCGACCACTAACTGCGCAATAATGGCGCCAATGGCAACGCAAAAGACCAATGACATAACACTAACCTAAAACAACCTGAGGGCCTCGACACCAACCTAACACGCCAATGACGCCAGCACTAACCTAACACAACAAATAGCCCCTTAACACTAACCGTGTCAGCAATACCCACATCCCAGACACTCTAAACTAACCTAACACAACCAACAGCCCGCTCGACACCTGACGGCACAACCAATGTCATCCAGACGCCACCTACACAACCAATATTTACTCGACACTAAACTTACACAACCAATAGCCCCCTCGACACTACCTAATTCAGCCAATGGCCTCAACACTAACCCTAACGTAGCCTTGACGCTAACCAAACACAACCAATGGCCCCTTGACACTAAACATACACAACTAATAATGCCGCTGATACCTAAACCTACACAATAATAGCCTTGACACTAACTTCACTCTGTAATGCTTTCGCCCCAGACGCTCCTAAATAACCTTTAACCAACGTACCGACACTTCTTCGCACAGCCGGCAGCCTCAGACACTAACTTCAACACCAACCAATGACCCCTTGAAACTATCTTCCACGCAACCAATGACCCCTTGTATAACCCTGCCCTGACCAATGGCCTCCAGACGCTAACCTAACACAATAATGGCCTCAGACACTAACCTAACACAATAATAATGTCCCGCCAGGCTTTTAACTGGCACAACCAATGGCCCCTTGACACTAACCTAACACAACCAATGGCCCATTGACACAAACTAACACATTAATGCCTCCCGACCTCTACTGCAGCTAACTTTAACGCAGCCAGCAGCCCTGAGCACTAACCTAACACAACCAATAGCGCAGACTATAACCTGCTTATAATAATGGCCCCCTGACACTAACCTAACACAACCAATGACCACTTGTCAATATGCTAACCAGTATTTATGACACTAACTCTCCGATAATGGCCTTGACACTAATAACCTAACACAATAATATTCATTGACGCTAACCTAACACAACCAATGACGCCGAGCACTAACCTAACATAACCAATGGCCCGCCCATCACTAACCTAACGCTTCGTAATGGCGCCAGCCGCTAAACAACAGCAAACCAATGACCCTTATTTTGATACTAACCTAACACAACCAACGGCCTTGACATAACGCTTAACAACCAATGTCCTTTGGGCGCAACAACACAACCAATTGCCCCTCAACGCAAAACCTAACACCAATGGCCTTGACTATAACCCTAGCACAACCAATGGCCTTACGACTCTAACCTAACCGCAATGACCCCTCGACACTAACCTAACACAAACCAATATTTACCGATATAAATAACACAACCAATGACGCCAGACGCCACTACTACAATCAATGGCGTCTCACGACACTAAACCTAACACGCCCAGCCCTCGACGCAAACCTACCCACAATGGCCTCCAGACTCTAACTAACACAACCAATGGCCGCCACGACACCAGCCTAACGCAACCAATGGCCTTGCACTAACCCCACAACACAACCAGCTGACCCCTCGACACTTTAAACCCTAACACAACAAATCAGCCTTGACACTATCCACGCGCAACCAATGGCCTTGACGCTAACCTAACACAACCAATGGCATCTCACCCCAACCGCACAACCAATAGCTCTTAGGCGCAACTGCACAATAATGGACCCTTGACACTAACCTAAAGACAACCAACCAGCTAACACAACCAATGGCCCCTCGACATAAGCGTAACACAACCCCGGCGGCGCTTCAACCAAACCGCTTACAACCAATGGCCCGCCGACGGTAACCTAACACAACCGTGACGCCGGAAGCACTAACCTAAGACAACCAATTGCCCCTTGACACTAACTAACACCAGCAATGACGCCAGACGCTAAACCCTAACACAACCAATAGCCTTGACAATAACCTAACATCCATTGACCTCGACACTAACACTTAACAACCAATAACGGCAGAGCACTAACCTAACACAACCAATGGCCCCTTGACACTAGCCTAAAACAACCAATATTTACGTGACATAACGCACACAACCAGTGGTGCGGCGTAACTCTTTTACAAACCAGCATACTAGACGCGCGCTGCTAACAGCAAACAGCCAGCGCTTGACACTAACCCTGACCAATGGCTGTACTAACCTAAAACAATGGCCCCGCAGGCTGCCCTAACACAATAATAGCGCCTGACGCTAACCCTAACACAATAATGTTGCCAATGCTAACTTCCGCTTTAAGCCGCGGCAGCCCTTGACACTATTTCAACACAACCGCATTTACTTGACACTAACCTAACACAATAGCCCACACGAACATAACCTAACGCAACCAAAGCCCCGCCCCAGACATCACGGCTAACCTAACTGACCCCTCGACACTAACCTACGCACAGCAATTGGCCTCGAGCCTTGCCTAACACAACAAGCCCCCAACATAACCTAACGACCAATGGCCTCAGACACTAACCTATCTGATCAATAACACTGAGACTAACTTCACGTAATGGCCCCTTGACGCCTAACCTAACCACAACCAATGACCCTCGTTACTAAACCTAACACAACAATGGCTCGCCATTTTCTTCAAACAACAATTGGCCCTTAACGACGCCTAACCTAACACAACCACTGGCCGCGTCACAAACCTAACACAACCAATGACGCCGACGCTAACTGCGCAACCAGCCCCTCGACGCCTAACACAACCAATGATATAGACGCAACTAGCAGCCGAGGCCGCACGACTTCAACCTAACAACACCAATATGGCTATGACGCCAACCTAACACAACCGGTACGGCGCGAGCACTAACCTAACACAACCAATGACACTCCAGACACTAACCCTAGCACAACCAATGGCCCGCGAGCTCGTGCGCAACCAATGGCCCCTTGACACTGACCAAACGCCAATGGCGCCAGACACTTACCTAACACAACCAATGGCCCCTCGACGTAACCTAACACAACAAATGGCGGCCTCGACGCTAACCTAACGTATTGCCGCAAACTTCCGACCCTAGCAACCAATGGCCCTATAGTAACCTAACACAAACAATGGCCCCAAGATACTAACCTAAACAACCAATAGCCCCTGACACTAACCTAACACAAACCAATGGCCCTTGACACTAACCTAACACAACCAATATACCCCCACACTAACCTAACACAACCAATGGCCCTTCGACACTAACCTAACATAACCAATGGCACTTGACACTAACCTAACACAACCAATGGCCCTTCCACACAAACCTACACAACCAATGGCCCCTTGACACTAACCTAACACAACCAATGGCCCCTCAACACTAACCTAACAACAACCAATGGCAACTTGACACTAAACTCAACACAAACCAATGGCCCCTTGACAATAACCTAAACCAACCAATGTCCCTTGACACTAACCTAACACAACCAATGGCCCCTCCACACTAACCTAACACAACCAATGGCCCATTGACACTAACCCAACATAACCAATGGCCTTGACACTAACCTAACACAACCAAAGCCCCTTGACACTAACCTAACACAACCACTGGCCCCTTGACACTAACCCAACACAACCAATATCCCTTGACACTAACCTAACACAACCAATGCCTTCTCCCAGACACTCTAATCTAACCTAATACAACCAACAGCCCCGACACTAACCTAACACAACCAATGGCCTCAGGACACTAACCTAACACAACCAGTGGCCTCAGACACTAACCTAACACAACCGAAGGCCCTTGACACTAACCTAACACAACCAATGGCCCTTGACACTAACCTAACACAACCAATGGCCCTCGACACTAACCTAACACAAGCAATGGCCCCGTGACACTAACCTAACACAACCAATGGCCCCTTGACACTAACCTAACACAAACCATTGCCCTTGACACTAACCTAACACAACAATGAACCTCCCCAGACACTCTAAACTAACCTAACACAACCAACAGCCCTCGACACTAACCTCACAATAACCAAGGCCTCAGACACTAACCTAACACAGCCGAAGTCCCCGTGACACTAACCCAACACAAACCAATAGCCCCTGACACTAACCCAACACAACCAATGCTCCCTCCCCAGACACTCTAATCTAACCTAACACAACCAACAGCCCTCGACACTAACCTAACACAACCAATGGCCTCAGACACTAACCAAACACAACCAAAGGCCCCTTGACACTAGCCTAACACAACCAATGTCCCCTTGACACTAACCCAACACAAACCAATAGCCACGAACACTAACCTAACACAACCAATGCCCCCGCCCCAGACACCTAAACTAACCTAACACAACCAACAGCCCCGACACTAACCTAACACAACCAATGGCCTCAGACACTTACCTAACACAACCAATGGCCCCTCGACACTAATCAACACAACCAATGGCCCCTCGACACTAACCTAACACAACCAATGGGCCCCTAACACTAACCTAACATAACCAATGGCCTTTGTCAATAACCTAACACAACCATTGGCCCCTTGACACTAACCTAACAACAACCAATGGCCCCTGACACTAACCTAACACAACCAATAGCCCCTGACACTAACCCAACACAAACCAATGGCTCCTCGAAACTAAACCTAACACAACCAATGGCCCCTTGACACTAACCTAACACAACGAATAGCCCCTTGACACTAACCTAACACACCCATTGGCCCCCTGGACACTAACCTAACACAACCAATGGCCCTCGACACTAACCTAACAGCAACCAATGGCAACTGACACTAACCTAACACAAACAATTGCCCTTAACACTAACCAAGACAACCAATGGCCCTTGATACTAATCTAACAAACCAATGGCCCTCGACATTAACCTAACACAACCAAAGGCCGCTTGACACTAAGTTAACACATCCAATGGCCCCTTGACACTAACCTAACACAAACCAATGGCCCTGACACTAACAACTCCACAACCAATAGCCCCTTACAAAACCAACACAACCAATGCCCCGCCCCAGACACTCTAAACTAACCTACACAACCAACAGCCCTCGACACTAACCTAACACAAACCAATGGCCTCAGACACTTACCTAACACAACCAATGGCCCTCGACACTAACCTAACACAACCAATGGCCCCCTCGACACTAACCAACACAACCAATGGCCCCTTGAAACTAACCTAACACAACCAATGGCCCCTTGACACTAACCTAACATAACCAATGGCCCTTGTCAATAAACTAACACAAACCATGGCCCCTTGACACTAACCTAACAACAACCAATGGCCCTTGACATTAACCTAACACAACCAATAGCCCCTGACACTAACCCAACACAACGAATATCCCCTTGACACTAACCTAACACAACGAAAGCCCCTTGACACTAACCTAAAACAAACGAATGGCCCCTTGACACTAACCCAACACAACCCAATGGCCTCTGACACTTACCTAACACAACCAATGGCCCTCGACACTAACCTAACACAACCAAGGCCCCATAATAACCTAACACAACCAATGGCCCCTCGAAACTAACCTAACACAACCAATGGCCCCTTGACACTAACCTAACATAACCAATGGCCCTTGTCAATAAACTAACACAACCAATGGCCCCTTGAATGGTAACCTAACAACAACCAATGGCCCTTGACATTAACCTAACACAACCACAGCCCCTTGACACTAACCTAACACAACGAATATCCCCTTGACACTAACCTAACACAACGAATAGCCCCTTGACACTAACCTAAAACAAAATGGCCCCTTGACACTAACCTAACACAACCAATGGCCCCTTGACACTAACCTAAAACAACCAATGGCCCTTGACACTAACCTAACAATAACCACTGGCCCTTGTCTCTAACCTACAAAACCAATGGCCCCTTGACACTAACCTAACACAACCACAGCCCATCGACACTAACCTAACAAAACCAATGGCCCTTGACACTAACCTAACACAACCAAAGCCCTTGACACTAACCTAACAACAACCAATGGCCCTAACACTAACCTAACAAAATCAATAGTCCTTGACACTAAACTCCACAAACCAATGGCCCCTGACACTAACCTAACACAACCAATGGCCCCATGACACTAACCTAACATAACCAATGACCCTTGTCAATAACCTAACACAACCAATGGCCCCTTGACACTAACCTAACATAACCAATGGCCCTTGTCACTAACCTAACAACACCAATGGCCCTTTGACACTAACCTAACACAACCAATGGCCCTTCCTTACACTAACCCAACTAAACCAATAGTCCTTGACACTAACCTAACACAAACCAATGGCTCCTTGACACTAACCTGCACACACCAATGGCCCCATGACACTAACCTAATATAAACCAATGACCCTTGTCAACTCCTAACACAAACCATTGCCCCTTGACACTAACCTAACAACCAATGGCCCTAACACTAACCTAACACAACCAATGGCCCCTTGACACTCAACCTAACATAACCAATGGCCCTTGTCACTAACTCTAACAAAACCAATGGCCCTTGACATCAACCTAACAACAACCAATGGCCCTTGACACTAACCTAACACAACCAATGGCCCTTGACACTAACTTAACACAAACCAATGGCCCTTGACACTAACCTAACAAACCTATGGCCCCTTGACACTGAACCTAACAAACCAATGGCCCATTGACTCTAACCTAGCACAACCAATGGCCCCTTGACACTAACCTAACACAACCAATGGCCTTGTCACACCTGACACACCAATGGCCTTGACACTAACCTAACACAAACCAATGGCCCCTTGACACTAACCTAAGACAAACCAATAGTCCTCAACACAAACCAATGGCCCTCGACACTAAACCTAACACAAACAAAGGCCCTTGACACTAACCTAACACAAACAAATGGCGCCTTGAGCATAACCCTAACACAACCAATGGCCCTTGTCCACTAACCTAAAACAACCAATGGCCCCCTTGACACTAACCTAACACAACCAGCGCTTGACACTAACCTAACACAACCAATGGCCCTCGACATTACTAACCTAAAAGCCGCTTGACACTAACCTAACACAACCAAGGGCCCTAAACTAATACCTAACACATTAATGGCCCTTGACACAAACCTAACACAACCAATGGCCCGCTAGCACTAACTATACATAACCAATAGTTTGTCGTAACCTAACCCACAACCAATGGCCCCTTGACACTAACCTAACAACAACCAATGGCCGCTTGACACTAACCTAACACAACCAACGGACCCTTGACACTAACCTAACAAACCAATGGCTCCCGAAATAACTTAACACAACCAATGGCCCCTGCACTAACCTAACACAACGAATAGCCCTTGACACTAACCTAAAACGAATGGCCCCGTGACACTAACCTAACACAACCAATGGCCCCTTGACACTAACCTAAAACAACCAATGCGTCGACACTAACCTAACATAACCAATGGCCCTTGTCACTAACCCTAACATATGGCCCCTTGACACTAACCTAACACAACCAATGGCCCTCCACACTAACTCAAACCAATAGCGCCGACAGCTAACTAACACAACCAATGGCCCCTTGACACTAACCTAACACAACCAATGGCGCTCGACTCTTCACACCTAATGACCCCTTGACACTAACTATGCCTACCAATGGCCCTTGTGCACTAACCCTAACACAACCAATGGCCCTTGACACTAACCTAACACAACCAATGCCCCGCCTCAGACACTCTAAACTAACCTAACACAACCAACAGCCCCTCGACACTAACCTAACTGACCAATGGCCTCGACGCCAACCTCTTGCAACCTATGGCCCTGACACTAAACCTAACACAACCAATGGCCCTCGGTCTAACCTAGCACAACCAATGGCCCCGACACTAACCTACTTTGGCAATGGCCCTCCGTACTTCCCTAACTCAACCCGGCAGCGCCTGCACTAACCTAACACAACCAATGGCCCTTGTCACTAACCTAAGACAACCAATAGTCTAACACAACCAATGGCCTCGATACTAAACCTAACACAACCAAGGCCGCTGACACTAACCTAACACAACCAATGGCCCGCCTGCACTAACTAACAACAACCAATGGCCGCCGACACTAACCTAACACAACCCTTTGGCCCCAGACTCTAATACCTAACACAACCAACGGCCCTCGACACTAACCTAACACTACCAATGGCCTCAGACACTTACTACACAACCAATGGCCCCTCGACACTAACCTGCACAACCAATGGCCCCTTGACACTAACCTACTACCAATGGCCCTTGTACCTAACCTAACACAACCAATGGCCTTGACACTAACCTAACACAACCAGTGGCGCCGACGTAACCCAACACAACCAATGGCCCTTGACACTAACTAACACAACCAGCGCCCTGACACTAACCTAACACAACCAATGGCGCCTGCACTAACCCAACACAACCAATGGCCCTTGACTAACCTCTCAACCAATAGCGCCTGCACTAACCTAAAACAACCAATGGCCTTGACACTAACCTATAACAACCAATGGCCCTTGATACTAACCCTAACAACCAATGGCCCCCATCACTAACCCTAACATAACCAATGGCCCTTGACATAACCCTAACACAACCAAGCCAGCCCCTGACACCTAACCCTAACACAATAATGGCCCTTGGACAATAACCTAACACAACCAATGGCCCTTGACACTAACCTAACACAACCAATGGCCCCTTGACACTAACTCTTACAACGTAATGGCCTTGTCACTAACCTAACACAACCAATGGCCCTTGACACTAACCTAACAAAATAATGGCGCCAGCGCACTAACCTAACACAAATTTGGGCTAACCTGAACAACCAATGGCCCCTTACTTAACATAACCAATGGCCCTTGTCTTCTTCATTACAACCAATGGCCCTTGACACTAACCTAACACAACCAATGGCCCCTAACCCTCCTGCTCCTTGACACTAACCTAACACAACCAATGGCCCCTTGACACTAACCTAACACAACCAATGGCCCCTTGACACTAACCCTAACACAACAATGGCCCTTGACACTAACCTAACACAACCAATGGCCCCGCCAGCACTATTTAACAACCAATGGGCCCTTGACACTAACCTAACACAACCAATGGTCCGCGCACTAACCTAACACAACCAATGGCCCTCGACACTAACTTAACTACCAATGACCCTTGACACTAACCTAACACAACTAATAGCCCTTGACACTAACCTAAAACAACCAATGGCCCCTGACACTAACCTAACACAATGGCCTCTACACTAACCCTAAAACAACCAATGGCCCTTGACACTAACCTGAACAACCAATGGCCCTTGACACTGCTAACACAACCAATGGCCCCTCGATAACCCTAACACAACCAATGGCCCCTCGACATTAACCTAACACAACCAGGCCCCCGACACTAACCTACGGCAATGGCCCAAACTAACCCTACAACTAATGACACTAACCCCTAACTGTGTGCCCAAGCGCCAGCACTAACCTAACATAACCATGGCCCTTGTCACTAACCTAACACAACAATGACGCCTGCTAACCTAACAACAGCCAATGGCGTGACACTAACCTAACACAACCAATAGCTTCCGCGGCACTAACCCCTAACAACCAATGGCCTCGACACTAACCTAACACAACCAATGGCCCGACACTAACCTAACACAACAGGCGCCCGACCCTAACCTAGCACAACCAATGGCCCCTTGGCACTCCTAACACAACCAATGGCGCCCGGCAATAACCTAACACAACCAATGGCCCGCCCGACTAACCTAACATAACCAATGGCCCTGACACTAACTCTATAACCAATGGCCCATTGCCCTAACCTAACACAACCAATGGCCCCCTCAACACTACCTAACACAACCAATGGCCCTTGACACTAACCTAACACAACCAATGGCCCCTTGACACTAACCTAAAACAACCAATGCGCCTGGCACTAACCTAACACAACAATGGCCCCTCAACACTAACCTGCAAAACAACCAATGGCCCTTGACACTAACCCTAACACAACCAATGGCGACAGGCACTAACCTAAAACAACCAATGGCCTTGACACTAACCTAACACAACAGGTATTTGCCCCACTAACCTAACACAACCAATGGCCCTTGACACTAACCCTAACATAACCAATGGCCCTGTTGCTAACTAACACAACCAATGGCCCCTCCGACACTAAACTAACCCTAACACAACCAATGGCCCCTTGACACTAACCTAACACAACCAATCAGCCTCAGACACTAACCTAACACAACCATATGGCCCTTGACACTAACCCCTAACATAACCAATGGCCCCTGACACTAAAACCTAACACAACCAATGGCTGACTCTAACCCTAACACAACCAATGGCCCCTGCACTAACCTAACACAACCAATGGCCCTTGTCACTAACCTAACACAACCAATGGCCCCTTGACACTAACCCTAACACAATAATGGCCCTTGACACTAACCTAAGTCAACCAATAGTCCCTAACACAACCAATGGCCCTTGAGCACTAACCCTAGCACAACACAATGGCCCTTGTCACAAACTAACACAACCAATGGCCTTGACACTAACCTAACACAACCAATGGCCCTTGACACTAACTTCTAACACAACCAATGGCCCTTGACACTCAACCTAACACAAGTGGCCTCAGACACTTACCTAACACAACCAATGGCCCTGACATTAACCCAAACACAACCAAAGCGGCCCCTTGACACTAACTAACACAACCAATGGCCCCTCGAAACCTAACACAACCGGCCCTTGACACTAACCTAATACATAACCAATGACCCCTTCAACAACCTTAACACAAACAATGGCCCGCCAGGCACTAACCTAACACAACCATTGGCCCCTTGACACTATAACCTAACAACCAATGGCCTGACACCTAACCTAACACAACCAATGCGCCAGACGCTAACACAACATAACCAATGGCCCTTGTCACAACCTAACAAAACCAATGGCCCTTGACACTAACTATTAACAACCAATGGCCCTTCCGACACTAACCTAACACAATATTGGCCCCGCCAGCTTAACAACACAACCAGCCCTTTGACACTTCTCTAACAACCTACATTTCTTGACACTGAACCCACACAACCAATGGCCCTTCACGATAACCTATAGCACACCAATGGCCCTTGACACTAACCTAACACAACAATGACCCGCATCATAACCTGACTTTACAACCAGCGGCCCTTGACACTAACCTAACACAACCAGTCAGCCCTTGACACTAACCTAAGACAACCAATAGTCCCTACTGCTAGCCAATAGCCCCTTGACACTAACCTAACAAACAATGGCCCCGCTTGACACCCTATCACAACAAATGGCCCTTGACACTAACCTAACACAACCAATGGCCCTTTGTCACTTCTAACACAACCAACGGCGACTTGACACCAACTAAAACAACCAATGACGCGGCACTAACCTAAGACAATAATAGCCCTTGACTACTTCTTACAACCAATGGCCCGCCAGGCACTAACCTAACACAACAATGGCCCTTTCATTAACCTAAGACAACCAATGGCCCGCTTGACACTAACCTGGGCACAACCAATGGCCGCTTGCCTAACACAACCAAAGCCGCTTGACACTAACCTAACACAACCAATGGTTGACACTAACCTAACATAACAATGGCCCTTGTTTTAACCTGCTGTATTATTTGTCACTAACTAACACAACAATGGCACTTGACACTAACCCAAAACAATAATGGCTGTACTTAACCTAAGACAATGGCCTTGACACTAACCCAACACAATAATGACACATCAGGACACTAACCTAACAACCAATGGTCCCTCGACTTAAACCTAACGCAAAGGCCGCTTGACACTAACCTAACACAACAATGGCCTTGACACTAACCTAACATAATGGGCCCTGGACACTAACCTGCTTACAACCAATGCTTTACCCCAGATGCTCTAAATAACCAAACGCAACCAACAGCCTCGACACTAACCTAACATAATGGCCTCCAGACCTTACCTAACCCGGTAATGACGGTGTTGAACCAATGGCCCTTGACGCTAACTGCGCAACCAATGGCGCCGACGTTAACCTAACGCAATAATGGCCCTTGTTGCTAACTGTTGCAACCGAGCCCCTTGACACTATCGAGTACCCAGACGCTTAAATCCTAATGCAGCCCTTGACACTAACCTGACAATGACCTCAGAGCTTCCTGCTGTGTGCAGTCATTAACCTAACACAACCGATGACCGCCTGACGCAAACCTGGGGTGTGGGGGTGGGTGTTTTTGGGTGACCTAACACGACCAAAGGTAAAAGGCCCCTGCTTTGTTTGACACTAAGGCCTAACATAACAGCCAATGGCCTTGACACTTTTTACGTGGGGGTTGTTTGTGGGGTGTTGTTTTTGGGGTGGGTGGGGGCAACTACGCAACCAATGGCCCTGACGCTAACTAACGCAACCAATATGGCCGGCCTGCTGACAAGGGGGTAATCCTAATGCAACCAATGGCCGTTTTTGTGTGTGTGGTGTGTTTTGGGGTGTTTTCCTGACCAGCGCCAGACGCTAACCTAATGGGGCCCTTGACATTAACCTAACGTAGCCAATGTTGCTGGTCCCCTGTGTTAATGGGGACGTAACCTAACAACCAATGGCGCCGGCACTAACCTAACACAATAATGGCCCTGTGTGGGTGGTGTTGTTGGTTTTACATTAACTGGCCTGCTTTAACCGGATAGCCCGCTTTGACCTAACGTAACCAATGAATATAACACTAGCCTAACACAGTAATGCCCCTGGACACTCGTAACTAAAGCTTGTTGGGGTTTTTGGGAACTTAATGGCCACTGACACTTTGCAACCAATGGGTGACACTAACCTAGTGGCCTGCCCATGTGATGACGCGAACAAACAATGGCGCTTGACGCTAACTAAAGTAATGGCCCTTGTCGCTAAGCCTTGCATTGGGGGTTTGTGTGTTTTGTTTGTGGGGGTTGGTGGTGGTTTTTCTAACTGCAATGGCCCATGACACTAAGCTAACGTGGACTAACCTACACAGCTGTGCCGGCATAACTCTTTGTTAATGGATCTGAAACTAACCTGCGCACAACCGGTAAGCGCCGACTGGCTAACATAACGAAGCTTGTTTTTTAACCAATGGCCTTGACATAACCTAACAAAAATCAATAGCTTGACACTAAAGCTAACAACAACCAATGGCCCCGTGACACTAACCTAACACAATCAATGGCCCTTGACACTAACTAACACAAACCAATGGATCCTCAATAAACTCCAATACAAACTAATGGCCCCTTGACACTAACCCAACATAAACGAAATGGCCATTGACACTCAACCTAACACAAACCAATGGCCCTCGACACTAACCTAACAACAAACCAATGGCCCTTGACACTGTTTAACAACAACCAATGGCCCGCACACTAACCTAACACAACCAATAGCCCTTGACACTAACCTCACAAATCCAATGGATCCCTTAAACTAAACCTAACACAAACCAATGGCCCCTTGACACTCTAACCTAACACAAACGAAAAGACTATTGACACTAACCCAACACAACCAATGGCCCTCGACACAACCTAACAACAACCAATGGCAACTTGACACTAACCAAACACAACCATGGCCCCTTGACACTAACCTAAAACAACCAATGGTCCCTTGATCTCTAACACAACCAATGGCCCTTGGACAATAACCTAAAACAACCAATGGCCCCTTGACACTAACCCAACATAACCAATGGCCCTTGTCACTAACATAACAAAACCAATGGCCCCTGGACACTAACCTAACACAACCAGTAGCCCCTTGACACTAACTTAACAACAACCAATGGCCCCTTGGACACTAACCTCATATAACCAATGACCCTTTGTCATCAACCCAACACAACCAATGTACCCTTGACACTAACCTAACAAAAACCAATGGACACTAAACCCAAACAAAACAATGGCCCTTGAAACTAAACTAACACAACCAATGGCCCTTGACACTAACCTAACACAACCAATGGCCCCTTGACACTAACCTAACACAACCAATGGACACTTGACACAAACCTAACACAACCACGCCTTGACACTAACCTAAGACACAACCAATGCCCTTGACACTAACCTAACACAAACCACGGCCCCTTGACACTAACCTAACACCAACCAATGCCCCTCCCCAGACACCTAAACTAACCACAACCAACGACACTAACCCAACACAACCAATGGCCTCAAACACTAAACCAACACAACCAATGGCCCTTGACACTAACCTAACACAAACCAATAGTCCCTTGACACTAACCTAACACAACCAATGGCCCTGACACTAACCTAACACAACCACCAATGGCCCTTGACACTAACCTAACACAACCCAATGCCCCTCCCCAGACACCTCTAAACTAACCCAACACAACCAACAGCCTCAACACTCAACCCATAACACAACCAATGGCCTCAGACACTAACCTAACACAACCAAGGTCCCTTGACACTAACCCTAACACAACCAATGGCCCCCGACACTAACCTAACACAACCAATGGCCCCTTGACACTAACCTAACACAACCAATGGCCCTCGACATAACCTAACACAACCAATGGCCCCTCGACACTAACCTAAACAAACCAATGCCTCGACACTAACCTAACACAACCAATGGCCTCGACACTAACCTAACACAACCAATGGCCCTTGACACTAACCTAACACAACCAATGGCCACTTGACACTAACCCTAACACAACAAATGGCCCTCGACACTAACCTAACACAACCAAAGGCCGCTTGACACCAACCTAACACACAACCAATGGCCCCTTGACACTAACCTAACACAACCAATGGCCCCTTGACACTAACCCAACACAACCAAGCCCCTTGACACTAACCCAACAAATGCCCCCACCCCAGACGCCTTCCAACCTAACACAACCAACAGCCCACTCGACACTAACCTAACACAACCAATGACCTCAGACACTTACCTAACACAACCAATGGCCCTCGCGACACTAACCTAACACAACCAATGGCCTCGACATAACCCTAACACAACCAATAGCCGCCGACACTCAACCACACAACCAAA
>NW_024749478.1:0-7596 GCF_018991925.1 Homarus americanus | reverse complement strand
AAAGCCACTTGATCGAGTAGTAACAAAGCCCCCTCATCGAGTATAACAAAGGGCCCTGATCGAGTATAACAAAGTCCCCTGATCGAGTATAACAAAGTCCCTTCATCGAGTATAACAAAGTCCCCTGATCGAGTATAACAAATTCCCCTAATCGAGAATAAGAAAGCCCCCTGAAAGAGTATAACAAAGATTCCTGATCGAGTATAACAAAGTCCCTGATAAAGTATAACAAAGTCCGCTGATCGAGTAAAACAAAGTCCCCTGATCGGGTATAGCAAATTCCCTTGATCGAGTATAACAAAGTCCACTCATCGAGTATAACAAAGTCCTCTGATTGAGAATAAGAAAGTCTCCTGATCGCGTAAAACAAAGTCCCCTGATCGAGTATAACAAAGCCCCCGGAACGAGTATAACAAAGATCCCTGATCGAAGAAAACAAATTCCCCTGAACGAGTATAACAAAGTCCCCTAATAGAGTATAACAAAGCCCTCTCATCGAGTATAACAAAGTCCCCTGATCGAGTATAACAAATTCCCCTGATCGAGTATAACAAAGTCCCCTCATCAAGTATAACAAAGGCCCCTTATCGAGTATAACAAAGGCCCCTGATCGAGTAAAACAAATTCCCCTGATCGAGTATAACAAAGTCCCCTCATCGAGTATAGAAATGTCCCCTGATCGAGTATTTTAAAGTCCCTCATCGAGTATAATAAAGTCCACTTAATCTGCCCTGACTAACTATATAACAAAGTCCCCCTGATCGAGTATAACAAAGTCCCTGATCGAGTAAAACAAAGTCCTCATCGAGTATACTTAAAGGCCCTTTATCGAGTATATAAAACTTCCCTGATCGAGTATATATCGTGTCCCCTGATCGAGTATAACAGCGTTCATCGAATATAACAAAGGCCCCTAATCGAGTTAACAAAGTCCCCTGATCGAGTATAACAAAGTCCCCGATCGAGTATAACAAAGGCCACTGATCGAGTATAACAAAGTCCCAAGATTGAGTATAACAAAGTCCCATGATCGAGTATAACAAAGGCCCCTGATCGAGTATAACAAAAGGCCCCTCATCGAGTATAGCAAATTCCCCTCATCGAGTATATTAAAGTCCCCTGATCGAGTATAACAAAGTCCACTGATGTACCCTGATCATGTACAACAAATTCCCCTGAACGAGTATAACAAATGCCCCTCATCAAGCATAGCAACGTCCCCTGATCGAGTATAACAAAGTCCCCTGATCGAGAATAAGAAAGTCCCCTGATCCAATATAACAAAGTTCCCTAATCGAGTATAACAAAGTCCCCTGATCGAGTATAACAAAGTCCCCTGATCGAGTATAGCAAATTCCCCTGATCGAGTATAACAAAAGTCCCTTATCGAGTATAACAAAAGTCCCTTATCGAGTATAACAAAGGCCCCTCATCGAGTACAACAAAGGCCCCTGATCAAGTATAACAAAGCCCCCTAATCGAGTATAACAAAGTCCCCTGATCGAGTATAACAAAGTCAACTGATCGAGTATAACAAAGTCCCCAAATCGAGTATAACAAACTCCACTGATCGAGTATAATAAAGTCCACTGATCGAGTATAACAACGCCCCCTCATTGAAAATAACAATTTTCCCTGATCGAGTGTAAGAAAGTCCCCTCATCGAGTATAACAAAGTCCACTCATCCAGTATAACAAAGTCCCCTGATCGAGTATAACAAACTCCACTGATCGAGTATAACAACGCCCCCTCATCGAAAATAACAAATTTCCCTGATCGAGTGTAAGAAAGTCCCCTCATCGAGTATAACAAAGTCCACTCATCCAGTATAACAAAGTCACCTGATCGAGTATAACAAAGTCCCCAGATCGAGTATAACAAACTCCACTGATCGAGTATAATAAAGTCCACTGATCGAGTATAACAACGTCCCCTCATCGAAAATAACAAATTCCCCTGATCGAGTGTAAGAAAGTCCCCTCATCGAGTATAACAAAGGCCCCTCTTCGAGAATAGCAAATACCCCTGATCGAGTATATTAAATTCCCTGATCGAGTATAACAAAGTCCACTCATCCAGTATAACAATGTCCCTTGATTGAGAATACGAAAGTCTCCTGATCGCGTATAACAAAGTCCCCTGATAGAGTATAACAAAGACCCCTGATCGAGTATAACAAAGTCCCCTCATCGAGTATATTAAAGCCCCCTTATCAAGTATAACAAAGTCCACTGATCGACTATAACAAAGTCCCCTGATCAAGTATAACAAAGTCCCCTCATCGAGTATAACAAAGCCGCCTCATCGAGTATAACAAAGTCCCCTCATCGAGTATAACAAAGTCCCCTGATCGAGTATAACAAAGTCCCCTGATCGAGTATAACAAAGTCCCCTGATCGAGCAAAACAAAGTCCACTGATCGGGTATAACAAAGTCCCCTGATCGAGTATAGCAAAGTCCCCTAATCGAGTATAAAAAAGCCCCTTGATCGAATAAAACAAAGTCCACTGATCGGGCATAACAAAGTCCCCTGATCGAGTATAACAAAGTCCCCTAATCGAGTATAACAAAGCCCCTTGATCGAAAATAACAAATTCCCCTGATCGAGTGTAAGGAAGTCCCCTGATCGAGTATAACGAAGCCCCCTGAACGAGTATAACAAAGATCCCTGATCGAGTATAACCAAGTCCCCTGATAGAGTAAAACAAAGCCCCCTCATCGTGTATAACAAAGTCACCTGACCGAGTATAACAAAGCCCCCTGAACGAGTATAACAAAGATCCCTGATCGAGTATAACAAAGTCCCCTGAACGAGTATAACAAAGTCCCCTGAACGAGTATAACAAAGTCCCCTGATCGAGTATATTAAAGTCCCCTTATCGAGTATAACAAAGTCCACTGATAGAGTATAACAAAGCCGCCTCATCGAGTATAACAAAGTCACCTGACCGAGTATAACAAAGCCCCCTGAACGAGTATAACAAAGATCCCTAATCGAGTATAACAAAGTCCCCTGATAGAGTATAAGAAAGCCCCCTCATCGAGTATAACAAACTCACCTGACCGAGTATAACAAAGCCCCCTGAACGAGTATAACAAAGATCCCAAATCGAGTATAACAAAGTCCCCTAATCGAGTATATTAAAGTCCCCTTATCGAGTATAACAAAGTCCCCTAATAGAGTATAACAAAGCCCCCTGAACGAGTATACCAAAGATCCCTGATCGAGGATAACAAAGTCCAATCAACGAGTATAACAAAGTCCCCTGATCGAGTATAACAAAGTCCACTGATCTAGTATAACAAAGTCCCCTCATCAAGTATAACAAATTCCCCTAATCGAGAATAACAAAGTCCCCTCATCGAGTATAACAAAGGCACCCTTATCGAGTATAACAAAGCCCCCTGATCGAGCATCGTAACAAACTTCATCGAGTATAACAAAAGTCTTTATCGAGTATAACAAAGCCCTGATCGAGTATAAGTATAGTCCCCGATCGAGTATAACAAAGTCCCCTGATCAAGTATAACAAATTCTAATCGAGTATCAACAATTCTCATCGAGTAAAACAAAGTCCCCTGATCGAGTATAACAAATTCCCCTGATCGAGTATAACAAAGCCCCCTCATCGAGTATAGACAAAGTCCCCTGATCGCGTATAACAAAGTCCCCTCATCGAGTATAACAAAGCCCCCTCATCGAGTATATTAAAGTCCCCTCATCGAGTATAACAAAGTCCCCTCATCGAGTATAACAAAGCCCCCTGATCGAGTATAACAAAGTCCCCTGATCGAGTATAACAAAGTCACCTGAACGAGTATAACAAAGCCCCCTGAACGAGTATAACAAAGATTTCTGATCGAGTATAACAAAATCCCCTGACAGAGTATAACAAAGATCCCTTATCGAGTATAATAAAGTCCCCTGATCGAATATAACAAAGTCGCCTAATCGGGTATAACAAAGACCCCTGATCGAGTATAACAATGCCCCCTCATCAAGTATATTAAAGTCCCCTGATCGAGTATAACAAAGTCCACTGATCTAGTATAACAAAGTCCCCTGATCAAGTATAACAAAGCCCCCTGATCGAGCATAACAAAGCCCCCTGATCGAGTATAACAAAGGGCCCTGATCGAGTATAACAAAGTCCTCTGATCGAGTATAACAAAGTCCCCTCATCGAGTATAACAAAGCCCCCTGAACGAGTATAACAATGATCCCTAATCGAGTATAACAAAGTCAACTGATAGAGTATAACAAAGTCTCTTGATCGAGTATAACAAAGTCCCCTGATCGGGTATAGCAAATTCCCCTGATCGAGTATATTAAATTCCCTGATCGAGTATAACAACGTCCACTCATCGAGAATAACAAAGTCCGCTGATTGAGAATAAGAAAGTCTCCTGATCGCGTATAACAACGTCCCCTAATCGAGTATAACAAATTCCCCTGAACGAGTATAACAAAGGGCCCTGATCGAGTATATTAAAGTCCCCTTATCGAGTATAACAAAGTCCCCTGATAGCGTATAACAAAGCCCCCTCATCGAGTATAACAAAGTCACCTGACCGAGTATAACATAGCCAACTGAACGAGTATAACAAAGATCCCTGATCGAGTATAACAAAATCCCCTGATAAAGTATAACAAAGGCCCCTGATCGAGTATAACAAAGGCCCCTGATCGAGTATAACAAAGTCCCGTGATCGAGTACAACAAAGGCCCCTGATCGAGTACAACAGCGTCTCCTCATCGAGTATGCTAACAAAAATCCACTAATCGAGAGTATAACAAAGTCCCCTGATCAAGTATAACAAATTCCCCTAATCGAGAATAACAAAGTCCCCTCATCGAGTATAACAAAGGCCCTTTATCGAGTATAACAAATCCCCCTGATCGAGTATAGCAAAGTCCCCTGATCGAGTATATCAAAGTCCCCTCATCGAGTATAACAAAGCCCCCTGATCGAGTATAACAAAGTCCCCTGATAGAGTATAACAAAGCCCCCTATCGTGTATAACAAAGTCCCCTCATCAAGTATAACAAATTCCCCTAATCGAGAATAACAAAGTCCCCTCATCGAGTATAACAAAGCCCCCTGAACGAGTATAACAAAGATCCCTGATCGAGAATAACAAAGTTCCCTGAACGAGTATAACAAAGTCCAATGAACGAGTATGACAAAGTCCCCTGATCGAGTATATTAAAGTCCGCTTATCGAGTATAACAAAGTCCCCTGATAGAGTATAACAAAGCCCCCTCATCGAGTATAACAAAGTCACCTGACCGAGTATAACAAAGCCCCCTGAACGAGTATAACAAAGATCCCTGATCGAATATAACAAAGTCCCCTGATCGAGTATAAAAAAGCCCCCAGAACGAGTATAACAAAGATCCCTGATCGAGGATAACAAAGTCCGCTGAACGAGTATAACAAAGTCCCCTGATCGAGTATATTAAAGTCCCCTTATCGAGTATAACAAAGCCCCTGATAGAGTATAACAAAGCCCCCTCATCGAGTATAACAAACTCACCTGACCGAGTATAACAAAGCCCCCTCAACGAGTATAACAAAGGCCCCTGATCGATTATAACAAAGTCCCGTGATCGAGTACAACAAAGGCCCCTGATCGAGTACAACAAAGGCCCCTCATCGAGTTTAACAAAATCCCCTGATCGAGTATAACAAAGTCCCTCATCAAGTATAACAAATTCCACTAATCGAAAATAACGAAGTCCCCTCATCGAGTATAACAAAGGCCCCTTATCGTGTATAACAAAGCCCCCTGATCGAGTATAGCAAAGTCCCCTGATCGAGTATAACAAAATTCACTAATCGAGTATAACAAAGTCACCTCATCAAGTATAACAAATTCCCCTAATCGAGAATAACAAAGTCCCCTCATCGAGTATAACAAAGGCCCCTTATCGAGTATAACTAAGCCCCCTGATCGAGTATAGCAAAGTCCCCTGATCGAGTATAACAAAGTCCCCTCATCGAGTATAACAAAGGCTCCTTATCGAGTATAGCAAAGCCCCTTGATCGAGTAGAGCAAAGACCCCTGATCGAGTATAAAAAAGTCCCCTGATCATGTATAACAAATTCCCCTAATCGAGAATAACAAAGTCCCCTCATCGAGTATAACAAAGGCCCCTTATCGAGTATAACAAAGCCCCCTGATCGGGTATAGCAAAGTCCTGATCGAGAGAATAAAGCTCTTGATCGGAGTATATAAGAAAGACCCTGATCGAGTATATAACAAAGTCCCCTGATCGAGCATAACAAAGGCCCCTGATCAAGTATAACAAATTCTGATCGAGAGCAACAGTCCCCCGATCGAGTATAACAAAGGCCCCTGATCGAGTATAACGAATTCCCCTGATCGAGTATAACAAAGTCCCCTGATGAGTATATAACAAATTCCCTGATAGTGGCAACAAAGTTCTCAATCGAGTATAACAAAGTCCCCTGATCGAGTATAACAAATTCCCCTGATCGAGTATAACAAAGTCCCCTGATCGAGTATAACAAAGGCCCCTCATCGAGTATAGCAAAGTCCCCTGATCGAGAATATTAAAGTCCCCTAATCGAGTATAACTAAGTCCACTGATCTGCCCTGATCAAGTATAACAAAGGCCTCTCATCGAGTACAACAAAGGCCCCTGATCGAGTATAACAAAGTCCCCTGATCAAGTATAACAAATCCCCCTAATCGAGTATAACAAAGTCTCTTGATCGAGTATAAAAAAGTCCCCTAATCGAGTATAACAATGTCCCCTGATCGAGTATAACAAAGTCACCTGATGGAGTATAACAAAGTCCCCTGATCGAGTATAACAAAGTCCACTGATCGAGTATAACAAAGTCCACTGATCGAGTATAACAACGCCCCCTCATCGAAAATAACACATTCCCCTGATCGAGTGTAAGAAAGTCCCCTGATCGAGTATAACAAAGCCCCCCTGAACGAGTATAACAAAGTCCCCTGATAGAGTATAACAAAGCCCCCTTATCGAGTATAACAAAGTCCCCTGATCGAGTATAACATAGTCACCTGATCGAGTATAACAAAGCCCCCTTGAACGAGTATAACAAAGATCCCTGATCGAGTATAACAAAGTCCCATGATAGAGTATAACAAAGCCCCCTTATCGAGTATAACAAAGTCACCTGATCGAGTATAACAAAGTCCCCTGAACGAGTATAACAAAGTCCCCTGATCGAGTATAACAAAGTCGCCTGATGGAGTATATTAAATTCCCTGATCGAGTATAACAAAGTCCCTGATAGAGTATAACAAAGATCCCTGATCGAGTATAACAAAGTCCCCTGATAGAGTATAACAAAGCCCCCTTATCGAGTATAACAAAGTCACCTGATCGAGTATAACAAAGTCCACTGAACGAGTATGACAAAGGCCCCTGATCGAGTATAAGAAAGTCTCCTCATCAAGTATAACAAAGACCCCTGATCGAGTATAACAAAGTCCCCTGATCGAGTATATTAAATTCCCTGATCGAGTATAACAAAGTCCACTCATCGAGTATAACAAAGGCCCCTGATCGAGTATAACAAAGATCCCTGATCGAG
>NW_024749477.1:85000-118845 GCF_018991925.1 Homarus americanus | reverse complement strand
TAGTCTCCCACCCCACACGTCGGGTATTACATGGTTAGACCAATACAAATCCTGTTTAGTCTTTAAATATATAAGTTAAGCTTGAATCTTTACATAAGCTATTATCGTATCTGTACGAATAATAAAAAAATATCGTATTTTGGAAGTGAATGTTACTTCCTCTTAGCAATAATCGAACAGGGTGCCGGGCGGCGCTCTGGTGAGCTCGGTAGCACTACTCATGGTAACATGCTTATTTCTTATTTAAAATATCACCAGACTCTACCAGTAGGAAAATCATGAAAGAGTTGGGTTACATCTGGCAACTCCCCACTAGCCCGCCCTGGCGATTAACCAATCAGAGCAATAATTGCGATCTTTGATGAATGTCGTGGCCAGGGAGCACCAATCAGAGGCAGTGTGGGTCGAGGATAACCTTTCACCGTCACAGCTGCCCGCCTGCTCCTGCTGATTTAGTAATAACGTCAATGATTATTTTCTTGTGGAGGCGGCCCTGGTCAATATATTTATTGATGTGAAGCAAGCACTTTTGATACAGTATATATATATATATATATATATATATATATATATATATATATATATATATATATATATATATATATATATATATATATATATATATATATATATATATATATATATCTTGTTCTGTATGATAATATATATATATATATATATATATATATATATATATATATATATATATATATATATATATTCATATATATATATATATAATTATAATGAAATGTTTGCTTGTGTATGTGAAAAAAAACATACAAGAACAAATTCAGGGGAGAATATTTCTTATTCGTGTTTCTCGCTTTGACCTATAATTTTCAGCTCCACATACTGTAGGTTGGTAAACAATTTTTTTTACTATGGCCGCCTTTGTGTTGCAAAAAAAAAAAAAATCCCGCAGCATCACACTCTTCTCATCAAACTTTCCCACAACTGACAATCTCTCTCTATTCTTCACTTTGTTTTTCCTCTCCCTGAGTGTAATGTCACTTTAGGAGGGACTGGCTAATACCCAACTCTGTGATCTTCCCCAGGCGGTATTTTTGGTCCTATTGCATTTTTTCGCCAATTCGTCTCCACTTAGGTTATAATACCCTAAATGGTGAAACTATAACTATGCTAAGTTAGACTACATTAACTTTACTTCAGCTATTAAGTTAGTACAGGTTTATTTAAGTATGGGTGATATAGGTTCAGTCAGGATGGGTTTGGGTTAGGTTTAAGTTAGGGTAATGCAATGTAGTTTAAACTTGGCTAAGTTAGATTAGTTATGGTTCGGATAGTATGAGGTAAGTTAGGTTTAGTATAGTTATGCTAGGGTAAGCTATGTTATGATCGGTTAAGTTATGATAGTCTCTTAGATTAGGTTAGGTTAAGTTTTGGTCACGGTACATGAGGCTTTATTATAATAAGAAAAGCTAGGTTGTGTTGTTAACGTAGGCTCAACAATGTTACAAGCAGGTACGATAGTCTAAGTTTAATTGCAATACACCAAGTTAATTTACGCTAGGTTGCAGCAGGCTCAGTTAGGCCCTCATGACATAATCGTATCTAGACCAACGAAACACACACACACACACACACACACACACACACACACACACTACTACTACTTTTTTTTTTGCGTGGCCTCCAGCCTCCCCCAATAGCCACACCTTCGCTGCCATTTTATTACCTTAAAATTAAATATCCTAATACAAAAATAGCTACCCTAGCTGTGTTGAGTTAGTTGAGCTGCAGATCTGTGCGGCCTTCAGTGACTGTTGCCTCATAGTCAATATATGCCACCGTTGTCGGCTTTGGAGCCGAAGATCTCCCCCTGCGGCAGAGCAATGCCGACCTAAGCAGAGAGGAGGACAGTCGACATCTCATCCAGGCTGTAACATAACTTCTGGGCTACTGCTTCCGTTCAGATAACACCTCCGCGAGTCTGGCATAGAAACATCTTGCACTTGGTCCCATCCCACCAGAGGTTGTGAACACTGGAGGAGTGAAACTGCCCTGATCAACATTCAGAATTCTCTCCACATATGCCCTGTTCTTGTCATTCTCGTTTCTCCTGTGTGTAGCATCGAGAGCTAGGTTACGGTGACATGCGGCCATGGGATACAAAAATCCTTGATCAAAGAAAGCTCGCTGTCCCCGCGTCCAGAATCCTCGGGCACTGACGTCCACACGGGCTTCGTTGGATGTGTTAAAGTCCTATGACGGAGGTTCTCACCGTCCAATGGAAGGAGGGGCGGTTCCACCATGACGTCGTGGCAGATTTCATTCAGTAAATTTGCTGTGAGGTCCCTTACTTCGTCATGCCTCATGCATACGAAGACCCCTTTCTTGCACACCATGGAGTGATCGATGTCGTAGGATGAGCCACACACGCACTGGGAGGGCAAACCTTCTACTGGTTTACCGTACCTTAGAGCAATGGCATCTGTGAATTCTTGTTTATTAAGGATGAAGTCTTTTGCCCTTATCGGTAACGTCGTTAGCCAGTTTGAGGCGCCCACCTCCTGCGCTATAGTTACTTTTTTTCAAGTTCTCTGGCAATTGCTGCAACAGTTGTTGGGGGTTAAGTAAGGGTTTTTCACTAGTGTTGGGATAAAAGCAACCTCGGTGGCTTCTTCCAGAGGGTGGAGGAGGGGTCCGATTCAGGGATAGTGCGCATCAGATAATTCCAGCAATGCTTGACTCCATGGGTGAATGCCACAAAAGCCGCATGTGGCTCTGTGTTAGCAATCTCAGACAGAGCTTGGATTTCCTTTTTCCCCACTCATTAACCTTTCCCGTTACGTACTCGGAAGTCCGTCGTGCCAATTACCGCACCTAGATGTCTTTGGCCGTCCACTGTTATTTTCACCTCACTTCCGCCGAACACCTCCATTGCCCGTTCATAGTGTTCTGGTTTCACAATGAGGAAGGACATGCTGGCATTTGGGTGGTACCCACTTTCCTTGCTCCTGTTAGGTCATCAGCATAAGCCACTTGCTTGACCTCAGTTGTTTCATATTTGATTGTATGTTGGAGCACGGACAGGCCTAGTGCGTACATTGCCATGGTGACAGGGTCCCCCTGCGTTGTTCCCTCAGTTGACTGTACGGTGGTATCTCCTCTTAGAGCCTTGAAGCTATTTATATAGAGGTCTGAAGGGTTCCTATAGGTGTTTTCAACGTACCTTGCAAAGCTTGGACACTTGATCTCGATGTTGTGCAGTGTAGCTTTGCGGTTGATTATGTTGAATGCGTTGGAAGGGTCAACCAGGAGTACTGCCTCACAATCACTCTGCTCAAATATCTTTCTCATGGCGTGAATGGCAGCCCCCCCTCCAGCCTGGTGGCCGCACACACTTGTAGGTTCCCTGCTGCTGCCCTGACATCATCATTTACCACCTCCATTATGCATTTTCCAATGATCCGTCTCAGCACTTCCCCCACTCCCATAGGCCTACATCCTGGATTTTTATCCAGGGGAATGAGGCGGCAGGCCGTCAGAGCGTGGAGGTGGTGTCAGCACGAGGTTGCTAGCTTTCTTGCAAGGGCGTCTGTGGCGTTGCAGAGATTACTTGCTGCGGCACCAAACTTGTTAGTGTTTAGGATAACTCTCGAACCGTCTGCATCGAAGCCTGAAGGGTCTGTAATAGCCCCTGTATTATAGGCAGAAGTATTTATATAAAGGGGTTAATTACATTTGATTTATATACTCTATCACCCTCTGTAACTCTCCACTGGCTATGAGGTAGTATGTTCAGAGCACGTGATAAGGTGTACCCACGGGAAGTCGCATCACTTAGTGCTGAGCTAAGGCATTAAGTAGTCGGCTCTCTGGCCACCTCTTGCGGCAGTAGTTTGATATCCTTGACGAGAGGAAGACGTTATTGAGAGCCATCGTGAATGGTTCCGTCTTCCCTTAAGGGAGGACGTATATTACCGTTCTCCCTCGACGGGTATTACGGGGATTGTTACTCAACACCTCACACCAACCGGACGTATTTAGAAGAGCTCTTTAATATAGCCTCCGTCCTCATCTTAACACTCATAGCTACAGTGATTAAGTTACGGTGATATACACTTGGAACTGTATATGAGATAGTTCCTCAATATAGAGAGAACAGACAATTGGGTTTCGCCATTAAAACCCTATATACTTTTACATGTTCCAGCCTCATTAACCCAGAAGGAATCAACGGTTAAAGGGCCAGTTCAGGTCTGCTCTTCCCTGTGTCTTCAGCGTTTTTTTCCACACCATCCCTCCTGTTATTTTCTCGAACAGGACAGCATTAGGAGGGATGCAGGCACCCTGGAACCTGATTCCTTCCTCTGCACTTGCAAGGGGGTGTTTTTCCTTCAGTTGTTGTAATGTCTCTGTGTTTATTGGCAGGACACCTCCGGAAGATTCCTCTGTGAGAGATCTTACTGCTGAGGACGCCTTTCCCTCATGCATCTTGTTACCAAATTTTCTGGCAATATCCTCAGTGTTTTGCTTTCCGTCTCCTATGAATTTTAGACTCCTGCGGTGTTCTTGCTTCGCGTAGGAGATCACCAAGGGCCCCTTTCTGCCACATTGTTAATATCCTTATTCATTGCTGCCACATTTTCTTTGCACTTAGACCTTGCGTGTGTCTTCTGACAAAAGATTGGGTATTATGGCCAGTATTTGAAGAGCTAGTGGTGGCAGGGGAGAGTCGTGAGTGTAATTGATTAGGAGGCAAATCATCTCCCGGATCATTTCTTTGGTGGTCGTGCACTTGGATGGTTCAAAGAGGTTAGCTGGCGACCACCTGACCACTTCTGAGTAGAATTCTTTGATCCACTTCTCCGCATCGTCCCCCGACAAGCCTTTCCAATTTGTTGACTGTATGTCATTCACCTCACGAACAGTATTTTCCGACTGAGTGGTTTCACTACTATCGTCTGACGTCGTCATCAGGTGACGGTTCTATGCCGTAGGGATTTTGACAGCTGGTCCGTTTCCTACAACTCACACATCGTGTGTTACTTCTCACACAAATACAGGTTGTGCATTTCTGATTCCGGCCTGAGCACTGACAAACACATTTCCCAGCCATGATGTCGACCTGGGAAGGAGAGAGCAGTGGGAGAGGTAGATGGTTGTGGTTTGGGGGAGAGGGAGGGTCAGTTTTGGTGTACTGGCCGACGAGGCCGGGCGGGACCGGCTGGGGCAGGGCTGGGCGGGGCAGGCGAGATTTAGATTTTTTTTAGATTGCCCCGGAGGGGGCTAGCTTATTGGGCACCCCCTTACATCCTGTGCAAGGTGAAGCGCAGAAGCGTTTACAATGCTCATCTGGGAAGCATGCGGAGTTCATGCTTGCCTTTATGACTCATGCATTAAGGGCGTAAAAGCCTGAAGGGTCATGGGTTTTGTCAGCTAGTAACATAAAGTGACAGAATGATGAGTGTGTGGGTGGAAAATTTCCCGGTATAATTTATCTGTTTATGGCAAAGCGTGGCAGGTCCCTGATAATGTCAAGTGACAGGCCATAGGTATTGACAATATTGAGGGACATACCTTTTAGTGTGATTGTGATGGCGTGTACGTTGATAGTGTCGGCTTCAAGGGGGACGTCGAGAGGTTGGTAGGGACGTCCTTCTTGGCGTAGATATGTAGTCCACTAGCATGTCCGCAGGGTGGTCAATTGATGTGGAGAACTGGAGTGGATGGGCCCCAGGTGCCGGCACGCCGGTGGGGGACGGGGAGCCGGGGGTGGTGTCCTCTGGTCCATGAGCACGCGGTGGGTGGACGGGGGCAGCCGGGCACGGGGCAGGCTCGGTGTGGACGCCAGCAGTGGTGCCAGGCGGCGGTGGAGTAGGCCGTGAGCATGAGGGGCACACAGGGGGGCTACCAGGTTGTGTCAAACCAGAAGAGGGGGCTGACTGGGTAGCAGCTGGAGGCAGGGGTAGTCTGTGAAGGTTGGAGATGGTGGTACAGAGTGTATCAAGAAGTCTTTCAATACGGTTGGTAAATTCGTGTCAGAGGGATATGATCTGTGTCGTGTCACCGGAGGGGGGTTGTGGGGGGGGCACCGGTGGGGGGCACAAGGTGTGACAGCGTCTGAGTAGAGACAGGGAGGAGGCCCAGTTTTAGTTGAGTTAGGAGACGGCCGGGAATGCTGTGTTGCAGCCAGGTGAGGCCAGGCAGGGGCAGGTGTTGTTGAAGAAGGCTCGGTAGGCTGGGGGGAGAGGTTGAGATTGACGCAGCCTTCGGGGAGGCTTTTCTCCTGGGACAGACGGACGTTTGGGGCATTGTCGTGAGTCAGCATTGTGCCAGCCACCACAATTACAACACCTGGATCAAGAACATAGCCCACACTACCACCATTGAAGTGGTCTTTGGGCACAGACGGAAGAGTGATGGTTACGTGAACAGGAGCGACATCTGGGACGATTACGTCGGCAGCAGGCGGTGAAGATGTGACCCCAATGGGAGCAGATGACACAAAAAGCAGGCCCGGGGTGATATGGTTCAGCGTACAGTGGAGGGAGGACTGGGTGGGCATCAACAGTGATTGGGCACTCCCTCCCCTTCCATTTAACTATGACAGCTGCTTGTGGGGTCTTCTCTCAGTAGTGTCGACATATACTGAGTATACGTGGATTAAAGTTACGGTCATCTTCGACTTCAGTGTATAGGGGGAACTGTTTAACTAGGGTGTGGCAATATTCCGCTGCGTCAGCAGGTGGAAGCATGAGAACAACCTCGTCAAATCCGACAGTACTGAGTGTTTCATAGACCTCGGGTGTCTGACACTTGATAAAGTTACGGTTCTTACCTTTTCGGAATTGAATGGTGAGACCGAGTTGTCTCCAAAACTTTGTTGTCCAATTAAACCGTTCCTCAACGGTTTTCAGTGAGTCCTTGGGGAAGTACAGATGCAATTTACTTGGTTGGTTGGCAGAGGGGTGGGTGGCAAGGGGAGGTTTGCTGCCCTTGGCATTAGTGTTGCCACTCCGGCAAGTGTTTCCCATAGAAATATTACTGTTACTGTCACTATCACTGAGGTCTGACTCTTGCAGGGTGTGGGATGCACTATGACTATCCGTCTCAGAAATGTCTATATCCAGGCAAGGGCTGGGCACGGGGCGACTGCTACCTCCATTGACCTGCTCGGGTTACATGCCATGGCCTACGTGGCACTAACCAACACCAACGCCACTTGCCGTACAGTCCCCGGCTCTCCAATAACTATCACCAATATCCACTCAGGAGGCCCACAGGTGGATAACACTGATCACTTCAGGCACTACATATTCACAAGTAATAATTCCTGTAGTTGTGGCTGGTTGTCCATTTTAAGACCCCGGTTTTTGACGAAAAACCCGGAGCTATCACGACCCCCATCCTCCCTCCACAACACAACTACTACTACTGCTACTACTTTGCTGTCACTCGGAATCGAGTATGACTATCATCCAGCTATGATACAATGATATAAGTTATTAGGGATGTCACCTTCATTGGTGAGTTTTGAGGTGACCATAGAGGCCAATACGGGACCGGCAGAGTCGTTAACAGATGTTGCACATGTGGACGGCTACATCTAGTGCGGGACGGGCGGCGGCAGCGTCATTCCGGCGTTGGCTCTTGTCTGCCTCGGTTCCAGTCGGGCTAACTCGAAAGTATTGACACTTCGTGTGGTGATCCTCCAAGCGTTATAATGCTGAGTAATCGTCTCCCAGTCCAGCGTAGTTGTTCATGGATAATGGTAGCCTCGATGCTCCTACAGTTGGTGTCAGCAAGAATACTGGCATTTGTTCTCTTGTCTCCCCAGCAAACTCGGAGGATGGAATGTAGATTACGTTGGTGAAAGTTTTCAGGTGCCTTGAGGTGCCTTCTGTGTGTGTCCCATGTCCCGCTGTTACATAGCAGGGTGGGAACGACCACTGCTCGATATACGTGTAACTTTGTTGATAATATCAGCTCCCTACAGCTGAAGACATAGTTTCGGAGTCTGCCAAAGGCTTGAGATGGACATCTGATCCGAAGCTGAATCTCTTCATCGACGTCCTCAGTGGTGGACAGGTGGGAGTCGAGATGCCGAAAGTGGGTAACATAAGAGAGGGTAGTACCGTTAAGCTGGATGGATGGTGGAGGTGTGGCTGAACCAGGGGCAGGCTGAAAGAGAATCCGAGTCTTATGTACATTCACCTCAAGGCCGAAGTGTGCATACACATCTGTATAGGTGTTCATGATTTCCTGTAGGTCCACGTTCAGTGTGAGCGACAAGTGGGAGGTCGTCTGCAAACTGAAGTTCAGTAATGGAAGCTGCCGACACCTTTGTTCTTGCCTGGAGTCGTCTGATGTTGAAAAGACCCTTCATCCGGTACTCGATGTCCACCCCGCCTTCTAAATTGGTGCTGGCACGAGTAACAAAGGCAGCCAAGAAAATGGAAAAGGGAGTTAGTGCCAGTACACACCCTTGTTTAAACCCTTTTTGGATGGAGAATAACTTAGACTGGGCGCCATTGTGCAGGACACTGCCGTTCATGCCATCGTGGAGTTGCCTCACAATGGCGATGAATTTTGGTGTGCAGCCAAAACAGTTGAGGATCCACCAGAGGGCTTCCCCGTTGACCGAGTTGAAGCCCTTGGTTAGGTCGATGAAAGCCATGTACAGGTTACTTTTCTTGTATCTGGCGGACAGCAAAGATCATATCAGTGGTGCCACGTGATGGTCTAAAGCCACATTGAGATTCTGGGAGGAAGTTTTCCCCCTCAGGAAGAAGTCTGTTTAGGAGGACTCGGGGGATAATGTTGTCAGCTACGGACAGCAGCGAGATCCCGCATTAGTTGCCAGTCTGACTGGTCTCCCTTGTTCTTATAAATATTGACGATGCAGGCGTCTTTAAGAGCTTGGGGGATTTCCTGCTTTTCCCTTATACAGGTATTCTGCAGGAGAGTGGAGACTGCTGATAAGCAGAGGTCCTCTTGCTTTATACATCTCGGCTGGGATTCCATCAGGCCCAGAGGCTTTGTTATTTTTCATCTGTTTGATGGCAGTAGCTACCTCATCCAGGGATGGAGGATAGCTGAGGTGGGTCAGCTCTGGATGCTGAGGGACCTGCTGGATAGTCAGGAAATCTATATCGGTGTTTCGGTTGAGCAGTGAATGGTAGTGCTCTTTCCAGCGCTGAAGGAGGTCTTCATCGTCTTTAATTAGGGAAGACTGTCTGATGAGGGGGGGGGCTGCGCCACGAATGATTGGCCCATAAAATGGTTTAGTGGAATTGAAAAATTCGCTTATTTTGTGCTGATCTGCAAATTTTTGTGTTTGACATGCTTTATTTTAACCAGTCGTTCCTTAGATTGCGAAGTTCGTGCTGGGCCGCTGCTATCTTCTTGCGGAAGGTATCAGCTTAGGTCTGAGACTGAGGGTTGTTCCGCCAGTCAGTAAACACAACACGTTTATCATCGACAAGTACATTGATTGCCGGGTCATTTTCATCAAACCAGTCTTGGATCTGACAAGTCGATGATCAGTGTCGCAGTGGTCTGAGCCACACATGAAGACATCTCGGCGATCTCTTTCTCTGACAATGATGTAGTCAATGAAATGCCAGTGTTTGGATCGTGGGTGTTGCCACGAACCCTTGAATTTGTCGGCCTGCCTAAACAAGGTATTGGTAATAGTGAGGTCGTGTGCAGCACACTTGCTGGAGAGGAGTAGGCCGTTGGTATTACACTTGCCTAGTCCATTTCTCCCTATGGTTCCCTGCCAAATGTCAGCATCTCTGCCAACTCTGGCATTAAAGTCATCAAGGAGCACCACCATGGGATAGGTTAGCACTGTCGAAGTCGGCGCAAAAGGCCTCCTTGATGTCATCCTCTGCATCCAGTGTTGGGGCGTCTGCATGATGAGAGTGATTCAGTGGGACTTGGAGCATCATGAGGCACTCGTTTATTCCAATAGGCATTTCAGTTAGCCGGTGTTGGATGCGTTGGCGGATGGCAAAGCCAACCCCATAAATACGGTTTTTCTCCGCAGCAGGATTACCCTTCCAGAAGAAGGTATAGCCAGACCCCCGTTCTGTGAGTTGACCCTCGTCTGGGAGCCGGGACTCACTAATGGCTGCTATGTAGATGTTATACCTAGCCAGCTCTTTGCCACAAAGGCGGTTCTACTTTCAGGTCGCTCATTTGTGCCAGTATCCAGAAGGGTCCTGACATTCCATGCAGAGACCATAAGAGGTTGTATAGTTTTTTTTATCTGTGATTATGATTGTGTTTTCGACCGCAGAAGGATGACCTTACTGGGTGCGGTTGCCCAGTCTGTTTTTTTTTTTTTACCTAGGCTATGTTTAGGGCACCTTTTCTAGCCCCCTCCCCATGTGGGGTGAGCAGAGTGGCTTCTCAAAAGGGCTGCTCAGTCGCACAGACAGGCCCGGATTGCACTGCTGCCTAGATCCCAGTGCATAAACGACCTTCTTATCTGTGCCACCCATGTGCCGAGTTGTGACTAGAAACTCCTGGCAGTCATCTCTGCCTGTCCCCGTCGCCACCCGTCCGTCGCCATAGGACTTTTGGGGGTATAGGGGTTTTGATAATGATGAGAGGTATGATGAGCTGGGTGATGGCTGCACGTGAGTTGATTTATGTGGTGAGGCAGGAGCGCAGGCTGTAACCACACATCTTGGCTCTCCCTTTTCCTGATCCAGTGGTGCAAGTGTTGCAGTGACTGGGGAGAGGGAGAGTTGCAATGGACTGCCGATAGCCCAGTTTGTTGGGTTCCGCCTTAGTAGCCTGTCCATCATGCTTTGCCTTCGTCCGCCGGTGTAGTCATTGGGTTCCCATGGTGGTCACCTCTTCCGCCTTCACCGCCGTTGGGGTCTTGTTGGAGCTCTGTAAGCATGTCTGCCTGATGCGGGGCTCCACTCAGATTTTTCGTTCAAGGTTTACTCTCACAGCCTTATACCTCCCAAGGTTAACACACACACACACACACACACACACACACACAGAGGAGCAGAAATTCAATAATCACCCAACCATTTCCAGGCGAACTTAACTGCCAGTATCGGGTGGCCAGGGACGTACCCATTAATATATACGGGCGCCTCTGTCTCCCGCCAATATTAGCTTCGTTTCTGAGGATACACACGCGCGCACCCTCAGCTTTCACTTGCCTCCTCCTAACCCCCTCCCCCGCCCCGCTCCACCCACCCGCCCGCCTGCACGGACTCACCCACTCCACTCTACATGTACCCCCTCCCGTGCTAGTCTTCCACCCACCCGCGCTCACTCACTCCAAACTCCACCTACTCACGCTTATTCTCCAATTGGATTGCTCTCACTCACTCCACACTCCACCTTTCCGCACGATACTCTCCCATTGGCCAATCGCTAACTCATACCAAACTCCACCTACTTAGTCATCCTAGTCACCCATTGGCTCTTGTTCACTCATACCAAACTCACTTTCTCAAGCTAGTCACCCATTGGCCTGTGCTTACTGACACCGAACTCCACCTACTTAATCACCCTAGTCTCCCATTGGCCCGCAGTCATTAACTCACTCCACACACGCACACCCACACACGCACCCTCCCTTCCGCACTCTCTCGCCCCCTCAGTGCATCAGGTATCCAGGTGTTGTAGCGCGTACCGTATAATTAGGCCCATACAGTATAATAAAACAACTATTGATCAATTTAATTTTAATTTCAATATTTTATTCCTTGATAGAGGTACCGGGATCCTAGTGCTGTCACTAGGTACCCCTGTACCATAACACCAGAAGCAACTATTGATCAATGCGAAAATAGCATCTGATCACCTGAGGATTAGCCTCCCCAGCTTATTTCACCTGAGGATTACAGGAATCACATCTAACCTAAGCCAGCCCATCTTATCCTAACGTAACCTAACCGATGAAAGTGTAATCAGTTTTTAGAGAGAGAGAGAGAGAGAGAGAGAGAGAGAGAGCGCGCATGATTTAGCTGCCCGTCTCCTCCAACCAGGACAGTTGGCCAAATGACGGTGTTATCGCCGGTAATATTGTTGAAAGCTCACACATCCATCGCTATGTATGTATGTAGGCTATGTATATTTGTATGTATGTATGTATGTATGTATGTATGTGTGTTGTATGTATGTATGTATGTATGTATGTATGTATGTATGTATGTATGTCTAACTATCCATTCTATAGAATATCGAAAACTGATAATATTACCAAATCAAACAAGCCTCTTGACGCATCGTTGCCAGACTTAATGGTTATGCTTCATAAATCAGTTTTACCAATAGTATTGTTAAACACAAAATACCGGAGCCTACAATACACCTCCACCGAGACAGCTGCAGCAACATTAACGCTTCGAGAGACGTTCAAACAACAAACCAAATTTCCAAATAATACAGTTGGTAGTTCAGAGTGGCGCCCCGAATAATGAGATCAAATTTTAAGTGTCACATTTTATTTTGTCTAATTTACGTATGACAGATTGTACTGTATAATTTCTTGTTATTAAACATTCTGTGAGTTAATATGCTTTTAATAGACTCGAAATCAAAATTGAAATTATACATTAAAAGTGAAATCTGCCAAGAGCTGTTGAACGTGAGGCTGAAAAGTAAATAGTTGACAAAGATCAAGCTCCGCGATACTACAAACTTGGCATCACTGTCAACACGGAAAACTGTGTAGTTTGGAAATATCAACAAAGCGAACAGGACAGACGCAATTTATCTAAGATTAAACCAGTGGATGTCAACAAATTGGTCGCGACAGATGCTGTTTATCTAAAATTGTACGTTGGAAATACAGCGAGGCGGGAGAGTGCAGATATATATTATATTTTCCACCAGGCAAAAGGAGAGGTGAAGTTGTGGTCGGGGCCACCAAGACGCGTCCGAACAATTTTATAATTTTATCCGACTGGCCGCTGATTGGTGGCTTTACTCACCTGACTCATGCTAAAATACAGTAAAGGAATACTGTATTCTTTACGTTATACACCATATATATATATATATATATATATATATATATATATATATATATATATATATATATATATATATATATATATATATATCGTATATACTCGTGTATAGTTCGAGTTTTTAAGACCAAATTTTTAGGCAAAAATTGGGGGTCGTCCTATACATGCGTAATAGTTTTGTTAGGTTGAACCCGTGCATGATGGGAAGGGCGAGGAGCAACTTTTAGCTTCGGACATGAAAAATATTTACCATTTACTGCCAGTAAACAATGGAAACGTAAAATATGTACCAATTAGTAATGAAAAGTTGTGCAGTTCCTTCAGCAAATGAAGCTCACCAACTTACAATAGGCTAAATTACCTTACAACGTGTTTTCAGTAGTCTATGTTGAAGTTCTTACCACAGGCTAACTTATCATATCATATACCGTATCACAGTTCTCATTGATCTACAAAAAATACCGGTAATAAAAACCTTTTCGATATTTCACACTTAATATAATACCCGGTAATCTACTTCAACCTCCTATTGTTTACAACGACGCCTGACGCATCACGCACCACCAATTGTATCAGTTAGACGGTACACTTGTTTTTCGAATCGTTTTCAGTTAAAAAACTGTTACATCACATGTATATTTTACCTTAACTGTGCCTGAATGAATATATTCTCGGAAATAAATAGTAGTTTTGCTGAAACGTGATGTATTTCAATGTAAAATAGGATAAAATACATGATGAAAACCAAAGACTTTACCTAAGCTTCTGTTCTTCAGATGTTACTCGTTTTTTTAATAGTTTTCGGTTAAAATTCTGTTATATTACAATGATATTCTATTCATACTGTGCTTGATATAATACATTCACGGAAATGTAATATTTTTGCTGAAATGACGTACGTATTACAGTGGAAAGTGGGATAAAATCGTGAAGAAAACAATGACTTTCGCTTTCTTTCGCTCAAAAGATGTTACCATAATCGCTTTTCGAATGGTTTAGTTAAAAGCTGTTGTATTACAATAATATTCCCTCCTAATTGACTTGAATAAATACTTGAATGGAAATATACAATATTTTTGTTGAAACTACCCGCGTTTCAGTGTAAAGTGTCGTAATAATAAATGGTAAACAATTTGCCTTCGGCACTCGTGTTTCAGGCACGGCGAGCCTCAGTTTATAGGACGTAGAGCGTTTTTAGTGAAGGTTTTGTTGTTCCATTACCCTCAAAAACGTGGGTCGAACTATAAACGAGGAATATCATAAATTAACTATTTCTTGGTCAAAAAATCAGGGTCGACCTATAAACGATGGGGGGTTATAGACGAGTATATATATATATATATATATATATATATATATATATATATATATATATATATATATATATATATATATATATATATATATATATATATACTGATAACCACAAGGAAAGAAGAAAACACGAAGTTCCCAAGCGCTTTCGTGTTATTCACATCTTCAGGGGTGAGTACAGACTAAGGAGAAGTACAAAACAAGGTGCCTTTGTGACGATTAGAAGGGTCATTACCTATACCTGACCACTGTGGATTAATCTCACCCTCCTCTGTATATATATAACTTGTTCTGTACTTCTCCTTAGTTTTACTCACCCCTGAAGATGTGAATTACATGAAAGCGCTTGGGAACTTCGTGTTTTCTTTTTCCTTGTGGTATCAGCATATATATATATATATATATATATATATATATATATATATATATATATATATATATATATATATATATATATATATATATATATATATATATATATATATATATATAGCGTTAACTTCAAAGTACAGTATTTCTCTTTTGTGGGAATTCTGACTGGCCATAAACGATTATGTAGATCATGAAAATACTGTAGATATAAATGAAAAGATTCCTACAAAACCCTACCTTATTTAACCTACTATATGTATAATTTGCTTATCTTATGATGGTAAACTACGTGTGAAAACAAAAACTTCACATATAAAATAATTTCCATTATGTTGTAGGAATAAAAAAGTTATCCCTAACTAATGGACAGTAATGACACTACATCACTCAGGGTCACACTTATCACCGGACACAACACTATCAACACCACACGATAAGTGGGAGAAGGTTAGCCGCCTCAGGTTATTTATCTCAAGGATTAAACACCTTTATGGCACCTGAGGGGGGTGGGTTATTAGGTTGAATTTATTAGGCTATTTCAGATGGGCTAGATTAGGTTGAGTCAGATTAGCTGGTGATTGGTTAGATTGGGGTCTAATTAGGTTAGGTTAGGTTATGTTAGGGTTGGCTGGCTGGGTTATATCAGATTGTGTTTTTGTTTTTCAACTAATAAGTAGCGGCGAGAGAGAGAGCGACCAGAGAAGTGCCGTTGTCATTCTTACACTGATGATTCTACTCTTCACTCTTCTTCAAATTTTCTCCTTCTCCCTAATTCTCAAACTAGATCTGTTTCTAGAGCCGATATCATTACATCTATCAATGCGGATCTGTGCAGCATCTGCGAATGGGGAGGTAGAAACTTGGTTAAATTCAAAAGTAATTAAACTCAGTATTTACCGATTACACTTTTCAAATTAGATAATCTTCCGCCAATCACATTTCAGGACACAATCATCTGCCAAATTCTAAAATAGATGTGCTAGGCCTCACCATTTCCTCTAATATGTCATGGAAGCCACACATCCTCAACATTGCTAAAGCTGCCTCCCGAAAGCTGGGAATGCTGTACAGATGTCGTTGCTACTTCACTCCTGAGTAGTTGCTTCAAGTATATAAGGGAGTCATTCGTCCTAACTTGGAGTACTGCTCTCATATCTGGGGTGGCTCTTCTTCTGTCCAACTGTTAGATAGGGTGGAATCAAAGGCATTTCGTCTCTTTAACTCTCCTCCTTTAGTTGATAATCTTTCTTCCCTTTCTTTCACCACAATGTTGCTTCACTCTCTCTCTTTTACAGGTACTTTAACGGGCAATGTTCAGTGGATTTGGCATCCTGTGTACCGCCGGTAAGGCCGTGGGCTCGTAACACACGTCTTGCCCGCGGTGCCCATCGTTTCTCTGTGGATGTCGGTCACATTAGAATAACCCGTTATAGTACCTCCTTCTTTCCCCACACAGCCAAACTGTGGAATACTCTGCCTTCTTCTGTGTTTCCATACTCCTACAATTTGCCTCATTTCAAAAAGCTGGTTTTCCGACATCTTCGTGGTGTAGGTTAACATAATCTTTTTCTTTTCTATTTGTAATTTCTTTTTACTCTTATTTTTTTTCCCCCCCCCCCCCCCCCCGGCCCAGTTGTGGGTCGATGACCTGTGCCCGGCTGGGCTGTTCCCCGTAAAAACAAAAACAACAAAAAAGGTCTCTTCACCGCTGCGCCCCCTTTACCAACGACTGCCTCAAGGTATTTAAAGTAAGATGATTTGAACGGCTGGACAGAGTTCCAATGAGTGTTGATTTGCCCCAACTCCACACCCAGCAGCCTACAGTGCCTCAACACCACACCCAGCAGCCTACAGTGCCTCAACACCCAGCAGCCAGTGCCTCAACACCACCCAGCAGCCTACAGTGCCTCAGCACCACACCCAGCAGCCTACAGTGCCTCAACACCACACCCAGCAGCCTACAGTGCCTCAACACCACATCCAGCAGCCTACAGTGCCTCAACACCACACCCTGTACCTCACAGTGCCTCAACACCACACCCATCAGTCTATACTGCCAACACCACACCCGGCCTTACAGTGCCTCAACACCACACCCAGCAGCCTATGGTGCCTCAACACCACACCCAGCAGCTTGCAGTGCCCAAACACCACATCCAACAACGCCAACACCGCACCCAGCCTCCATGCCCAACACTACACCCAGCGGCCTTAAAGTGCCAACACCACCTAGCAGCCTTACAGTACCCCAACACCACATCCAGCAGCCCTAAAGTGCCCCAACACCACACTCAGCAGCCCTAAAGTGACCCAACACTACACCCAGCAACCTTACAGTGCCCCAACACTACACCCAGCAACCTTACAGTGCCCAAACACCACACCCAGCAGCCTTACAGTGCCCCAACACCACACCGAGCAGCCCTAAAATACCCCAACACTGCACCCAGCAACTTTACAGTACCCCAACACTACACCCAGCAGCCTTACAGTACCCCAACACCACACCCAGCAACCTTACAGTGCCCCAACACCACACCCAGCAACCTTACAGTACCCCAACACCACACCCAGCAACCTTACAGTACCCCAACACCACACCCAGCAACCTTACAGTACCCCAACACCACACCCAGCAGCCTTACAGTGCCCCAACACCACACCCAACCCGATAACCATACACTGTTCCATATGGTAGTGCATATGACTTCTTAAATAGTTATCAGTTGTTGATCAGTGCAGCATAGGCTCTCGCTATGGACACAAGTCGAAGCTTCAATGATTCAGTTTAGGTTAAATAATGGGGCGAAATTTGTCATGGTAAGTTCTCAAAAAGGGGATGATGACGGTGTCGTAAATTATAATACACTAATATTGACGCAGCTGAGCAATCAAATAACCATTTCGTTACCATATGCTTACCTACCAGCCCCTTTTCCCACTGACTTAGTAGAAGAATTTGAAGTAGCAAAACGTCTGGACAAACTGAAGTTAAAACGCTCCACCACCCCCATTGACTTACCAATGAAACTCTTCAAGGAGTTCTCCCCGGAGCTTGCTAAACCCCTCTGCGCCATCATCAATGCTTCCCTCATTCAAGCCAGATGCCCAGCTGACTGAAAGACTTCATATGTGTCACCAGTGCCCAAGTCAACCAGCCCACAATCCTTAAATCAGCTAAGACCCATTGCAATCACCCCAATACTCAGCTTAATGTGTGAAAGTTTTGTGTTTGACTGGGCTTATGCTGATATTGCAGGCCCCATAGGTTCTTAGCAGCTTGGTAGTATGAAAACCTCCTCCACCACTCACTGTCTTGTCAGCTTTCTCGACTACATATACCACCATCTGGAGAAACGAAAAACGTCTGAGCTGTCGCCTTCATTGACTTCACCAAGGCATTTGACCCTGTCGACCGCAATTTAATCATCAACAAAGCTATCGACCTCGGGTTTCGAAGAAGTCTTATACCATGGCTTACAGACTTCCTCAGTAACCGACGCCAAGCTGTACGCTTCCGAGGGGCTGTCTCCACCTTTCAGTCACTCACCTGTGGCGTCCCCCAAGGCACCAAGATGGAACCACTATGCTTCCTCATGCTTATCAATGATGCCCTAAGAGAAACCCCTGCTCGCTGGAATATGTTGACTCCACCATTGGGATCAGTGTCAACAATTCTGCTCCCGGCTATACCGCCCTTCAGGATTTATTGAACAGTCTCCATAACTGGGCCACCAACAACCACGTCACCATCAACCATACCAAGACCATGGTTATGCACATCAACCTCTCCTCCGACATTGTCCCACCCCCTTCCATTACTTTAGGTCCCAACACACTCCCTGGTTGTAGATTCCACTAAGCTCCTCGGCGTCAAATCCTCCAGTTTCCGTCTCCAACCTCTTCCGCCGACTCGAGTCCCTCGGAGTTCTTGCCCCCGAGCTCCTCAGTGTTTACTCAACATTCATACTTCCCAAGCTCACTTATGCCTCCCCTACCTGGTCTTCCTTCCTAAATGCCACACAACGTAAACACCTAGAAAAAGTGCAAAAGAGGGCATGCAAGATCATTCTCTCCCCTTCCTACTCCACATATCAATAAGTGCTCCACACACTGACCCTCTCGGCTCTTTCTGACCATCATCACTACCTCATCTGCCAATTTGGTGAGAAGCTTCTGCACCATCCTCGACACCGGCTCCTACTACCACCCGAGATCCCTCGTTCGAGAATTGCTGTTCGACACCACAACCGCATCCAGCCCATACGAGCACGAACTGATCGCTATAAGAACAGCCCAGTCCCAACCATTGTAAAAATTACTAATAACTGGTAATCAACCAGTGTATTCACACCCAGTAAATCTTACTTTTTGTACTGTCACTTTGTTGAAATGACCTGTAGTTTGAGCTTCTCCCCACCTAGTTATTATATATCATATTCGTATCACTTATGTTATTTGTATATTATTTGTAATTCGAAACCCATTCCCCAATTATGTAACTATATATTTTCAGCCTTCCGGCTGCCATGCTCTTTCAATAAACCGTTAATTATTATTATTATTATTATTATTATTATTATTATTATTATTATTATTATTATTATTATTATTATTATTATTATTATGATAGTTCAACTTTCATGTATGTATGTATATTATGTATGTCATCTTAGTAGCATTGAAGGACACTGAGCTGTATGGACACCACCCAGTTATGTATGTGTGTGTGTGAGGTCTTCATGTAAGAGACGATGGGAAGTGTTGTCTGCTATTAAAAGTTTCATAGCGTGAGGCTGGGGCAGGGTGTTCCGAGTGAAGGATCCATCTGTAAGAGGGTTCAGTCATGTGTGTAGGAGTGATCAGAGTTTGGTACTGGGAGATTGTGAAATATAATTATGAAGGGATTGTAATTAAAACACAAACATCACAGAGAAGTAAAACACAAACATTAAGAGGCAGTAAAACACAAGCATCCAGGGATTGTCAACAAGGAGTATGTCAGTATCACTGCCCGCGCCTCGGAGTAAACATCAGTGACGTCATTAAGGGTAACGGAATCCCCTCAGGAGTCGAACAATATTTTGAACGTCGTTATTATATTTAGGTCTGGATGTCAGATTCTCAGAGGATCGTGATAATAATATTGTTCCTCGTGACTGAAGATGTACCAATTACTGAACTGCTTGACTTGGGGTAAAACAACATTTTCATATATATTTTATTCTGTCTTCTAAACTGATTCTAAATGGAGATATTATGTCAAGGTGGAGTCAATTTTGTTTTCTTGGACATACTTATCAGTGCCTGATTTAGACCTGTGGAGGCCCATGGGCAGCCTCTTTGTGGAGGCCCCCCTCATTATAACTACCCAAGAGGGTGGGGTGGCGAGTGAAGCCAGCCTAAATATCTGGGAGTCCCGGGGGGCGCTGTAAGCCCCCCGGGAAAATTTTGAAATTTGAACACTTCTTTGGAGAATTTTGAAGCCATATGCAGTTATATTGAGGAAATTAGAAAATTGAGAAACTTTTAATTAACTGTATATTTATTGATAGTGTACAAATTCCCAACACACACACACACAAAAGTGAGACATGACTGGAGTCATTCATGTGGTTTCAAGTCGACCAGCCCTGATATAGCTACTACCGCACATGTGGAGGTCCCTAGGCAGCTGCCCACTTTGCCCACTCCTGAATCCGGCCCTGATACTTATCCATTTTGCGTTTCGTTAAGTCAACCAGTTTACAGGAATATTCAACTTACGAGTCTCTTGAGTGTCTGGGCCTACGGTGTCGATGTTTGTACGTTTAGTTCTGAGTTAACACGAGACACTAAAAGCTAGAAGGATTTTAAGCGAAAACATTAAGAACTAAACAAACTGCATGGTCTGTGTTGTGTTTTTAGGGAGCGCGGGACATTAGTCTTGATGAATAAGTGGACTCCATTACTTAAGAGTTTTGGCAGGAAAAATTGTGTTGCGTGGGGGGGAAGAAAAAAGTTCCCAGTTTGTCCTTAACTTTACACAGGTTAAGAGACATTGGGTCGTTTTATAAATTTAAAGCTTGCATATGGTTCTATGTTCGTCGAGTGGTAAGACACATTCATAAAGGAGGTAAACCTAAAAGCCTAGAAATGATTTAAGAGTAAGAATATCGTTTAAAGGCTGGTGGTAGTAATTTATTGTTCAGGAGGAAACCATTGAAGTTGCGTCGCATGTGAATTATTGTTACGATGCGAATCCATATCGGTTGCATAAAACCCTACTTAAATTTTCCCAGAAACCTCTCAAGACCTAGTGAACCATAAAGCATCGTACACCCTCACCTGAATACAAGTGTCAGGGGTGAAATATCGTTTGCATCACATTCGCCTACCGGGAACACATCGTACCATTAACGTACCCATTATCACCTATGTGCCAGCCAGCCAACCAGCCACTCCATTACCGAGAGATCCTGGGGCGAGTGGTGTTACTAATAATGCAGGAGGACCAGTTACTGTAGGAGCAGAATCAAGTGACAAGTTCCCTGCTAACGGTCGCATCAAACCTGAGTAACGTGATATTTGCCTTACCAGTGTCGGCAAGTGATGCAAGTCTTCGTACCAGCGTTTAGTTACAGCAAGAATGATAATATACAGCTTAGTACTCAGTGTTTGAGGCAGTCGTCGGTGGTCAACTAGTTTGGTATGGAGGTATATAAATGTATGCACGAACTGTGCATATAGACGAATGTATGCACGTATATATAGATGAATGTACGTATGCACGTATTATAATTGAATGTACGCACGTATATATAGATGAATGTATGCACGTATATATATATATATATATATATATATATATATATATATATATATATATATATATATATATATATATATATATATATATATATATATATATATATATATATATATATATATATATATATAAATGGATATATATATATATATATATATATATATATATATATATATATATATATATATATATATAAATGGATGTATATATATATATATATATATATATATATATATATATATATATATATATATATATATATATATATATGAATGTACGTATGCACGTATTATAAATGAATGTATGCACGTATATATAGATGGATGTACATATGCGCGTATTTATAAATGAATGTATGCACGTATGTATAAATGGATGTCTGCACGTAAATATGTGTGTACGTACAGTTCCGTTCAGAAGTTCGTGGTACACTGGCGGTAAAGGGTGCATAGCCTATTGTACCTTTCCTGGACGACAGGTCACTACACCGACCCTCCCACCAACACACACAGTGGAACTGGCAACGGAGCAGTGTGATTCGAACAAATACTCATCAAAAGGAGATGGGAATGATATTGATATGAATATCCTGCTGACGAGAGAAGAAAACTGTAGTGTAAGGAGTATTCATTCGAATATCAAAATGCAATAGGGAAATTGGTTTCGAATGAACACTATAAGTAGGTGAACAGAGCTCATATATCAAGAGTCTTCAATGTATTCATTACTTGAAGTCTTTCGTATAATACACTCCAGCTATATATGTGTGTGTGTGTGTGTGTGTGTGTGTGTGTGTGTGCGCGCGTGTGACCGAGGTGTTGTTGTTATTTGCCGCTGATGAGAGTGATGGGAAGCTCCACCAAGCCAACATGAATCGGAGAGAGGAGAAGTTGGTTCTCAGGGGTCACATTATCACTCTTCGTCATAATGGTCTCTCCAAACTGGGTATGGCACATGAAGTTGGCCTGGCCCCCACAACTGTGATGAAGTGGATAAAAAGATGGGAGGAGAGCGGTAACCTTAACGACTTAGGTAAGTTATAACTGTCTCAGCAAAGGAGCGGACCATAGCAGCAATGATGAATGAAGGATAAAGAATGAGAGACCTGCATCATATTCAAAGTTTAGGTAAAGACTCGGAAAAGCTCGACCACGGAACTCATATTAATATTTATATAGGTAGACAGAGGAATCTTAACCTAAGTTTATTAACAGCAAAGTTTAACATCACTATTTGTGGGTAGTTATGTATGGGTAAGGCTAAATTTTGATATTATTGAAATTGGTGATCTATCTGGAAATAATAACAGCTGCTGTAACCTTCTTTCCATATTAAACTATTGTGTAGATTATGTAGTAGAGTTATGGAAGCTGGCATATAATTTCTAACCAAGTTTATATTTGAAATGTAAATTTACAGTTTAGGTAACAGTGTCAAAATCATTCTGGATATTATGGGTGTGTTCTGTTAGTAGGGAGAGCAGGAGCCCCTCGGAGGACCACCCCGGCAGATGAATCTACAATTATCGGGGCGGCCGAGGCAACCCCCCAAACCAAGACGGAGGCCATACGAGACAGCTGGCAAACATAAGGCGATTGTTGCCATTAATCCACGTCGTACAGTTGCCGTTACTCATACATAAGGCGATTGTTGTCATTAGTCGTTTTCGTCGTACAGTTGCCGTTAATCATACATAAGGCGATTGTTGTCATTAGTCGTTTTCGTCGTACAGCTGCCGTTAATCATACATAAGGCGATTGTTGCCATTAGTCGTTTTCGTCGTACAGTTGCCGTTAATCATACATAAGGCGATTGTTGCCATTAGTCGTTTCGTCGTACAGTTGCCGTTAATCATACATAAGGCGATTGTTGCCATTAGTCGTTTTCGTCGTACAGTTGCCGTTAATCATACATAAGGCGATTGTTGTCGCCAGTCGTTTTCGTCGTACAGTTGCCGTTAATCATACATAAGGCGATTGTTGCCATTAGTCGTTTTCGTCGTACAGCTGCCGTTAATCATACATAAGATTGTTGTCATTAGTCGTTTTCGTCGTACTGCTGCCGTTAATCATACATAAGGCGATTGTTGCCATTAGTCGTTTTCGTCGTACAGTTGCCGTTAATCATACATAAGGCGATTGTTGCCATAGTCGTTTTCGTCGTACAGTTGCCGTTAATCATACATAAGCGATTGTTGCCATTAGTCGTTTTCGTCGTACAGCTGCCGTTAATCATACATAAGGCGATTGTTGCCATTAGTCGTTTTCGTCGTACAGTTGCCGTTAATCATACATAAGGCGATTGTTGCCATTAGTCGTTTCGTCGTACAGTTGCCGTTAATCATACATAAGGCGATTGTTGCCATTAGTCGTTTTCGTCGTACAGTTGCCGTTAATCATACATAAGGCGATTGTTGCCATTAGTCGTTTTCGTCGTACAGTTGCCGTTAATCATACATAAGGCGATTGTTGCCATTAGTCGTTTTCGTCGTACAGTTGCCGTTAATCATACATAAGGCGATTGTTGCCGTTAGTCGTTTTCGTCGTACAGTTGCCGTTAATCATACATAAGGCGATTGTTGCCATTAGTCGTTTTCGTCGTACTGCTGCCGTTAATCATACATAAGGCGATTGTTGCCATTAATCGTTCACGTCGTACAGTTGCCGTTAATCATACATAAGGCGATTGTTGCCATTAGTCGTTTTCGTCGTACTGCTGAAGTTAATCATACATAAGGCGATTGTTGCCATTAGTCGTTTTGCCGTACAGTTGCCGTTAATCATACATAAGGCTATTTCGTTGTCATTAACGTTCACGTCGTACAGTTGCTGTTAATCATACATAAGGCGATTGTTGTCATTAGTCGTTTCGTCGTACAGTTGCCGTTAATCATAATATATATGATTGTTGCTATTAGTCGTTTTCATCGTACAGTTGCCGTTACTCATACATAAGGCGATTGTTGCCATTAGTCGTTTTTGTCGTACAGTTGCCGTTAATCATACATAAGGCGATTGTTGTCATTAATCGTCGTCGTCGTACAGCGCCGTTAATCATACATAAGGCGATTGTTGTCATTAGTCGTTTTCGTCGTACAGTTGCCGTTAATCATACATAAGGCGATTGTTGCCATTAGTCGTTTTCGTCGTACAGTTGCCGTTAATCATACATAAAGCGATTGTTGCCATTAGTCGTTTTCGTCGTACAGTTGCCGTTAATCATACATAAGGCGATTGTTGCCATTAGTCGTTTTCGTCGTGCAGTTGCCGTTAATCATACATAAGGCGATTGTTGTCATAAGTCGTTTTCGTCGTACAGCTGCCGTTAATGTATGCATGCACGTATATATAAATGTATATATGCACATACTATATATATAAAAGTTGAATAATTCTGAGGATGTATTGATGAGACTAAAAAATAAAGGTACCATATATAACTTGATGACCAGAGTGCGGGTGTCCCATAGTGTGTCCGTTATATCACAAGTGAGACAAAAACGTGGAAATGTAATCAAATTTATGGGTAGAAAATGAAATATCCAATGTTGCTGCTGCTATTTATTTACAAACATACTGAAACCTGATTATATTACTCAGAATATATGTTCTAGTTCCCCCTCTTCCCTTCTTCGTTATTGGAGGCCCTTAGTATGTCCCCTTGATTAATTCACGTGTCTGTCTGTCTGTCTTGTTATTTTCACATGTCCCCAATATCTATTATGTGTTATAAATCTGAGACTAAGGTGTCGTGTAAAACTTGTTTATATATGAGTAAAAATATTATCCACTTATTTATCCAACGTTTTTTATCATCTTGTGTATATTATCTTCTGCGTCTCCTCTGACCAGCCTTCCTCTCTCCTCCTGTTTTTTTATAATTAATATAATAAGCGTCAAGAACAGAGGAAAGGGGGAGAGAGAGAGAGAGAGAGAGAGAGAGAGAGAGAGAGAGAGAAGTATTTACACGGACAAAGAAAATTAGTTGAATATTAGCTTGTCCCGCCTCTAATTGTGTGGTGGTGGTACGGGCTTCGATTATTGTTGTACTCTTGTTGTAATGTTACGCTTCAGTATAAATGTCTTGAATATGATGTATTAAATTAGGATACAGATGACTTAAGGTGGCAACAGCCCTTAAACCAAAAAGATCTTAGTGTGAATTGAATTATTATTGGGGTACAGCGTTGGTCGTGTATAACTGTGGTACTGTAGCTGACGTGTGTCGTTCTTGTGTTTCGTTGGTTCACTGGTTCACTGATAATGTAGTGTACTGGGTCACTGATTGGTTTATTGGTTCACTGGTTAGGTTAGGTTAGGTTAAGTTAGGTTAGGTTTAGTTAGGTTAGGTTAGTTTAGGTTAGGTTAAGTTAAGTTAGGTTAGGTTTAGTTAAGTTAGGTTAGGTTAGGTTAGGTTAGGTTAGTTTAGTTTAGTTGTTGTAGTTGCTTAGTAGTTTAGTTAGCTAGCTGTGTGTTGGGGGGGGGGTGGGGGGGTGGGTGTTGTGTTAGGAGGAGGTTAGGTTAGGTTAGGGTTAGGTTAGGTTAGGTTAGTTAGGGTTAGGTTGAGGAAACTACGACGTATGAGAGGCAGAGTTACGGGTCGAGGGGAAACATACACCTTCGTTTTTACCTTTCCCGGAGGGGTGAGGGCGGAGGGAGGGTTTAAGAGCCCGTGAGAGGGGTGAGGGGCAGAGGGAGGTGATGAGGTAGGAGTTGGTGTGAGGGATGGGGGTGGAGGGGTGAGGGGCGGAGGTGAGGGGTTAAGAGCTGGGGTGAGGTGTGGGGGAGGGGAAGTAAGGAGGGGTTGTTGTTAGGTTAGGTTGTTGTTGTTAGGTTGTTACAAAAGTTTAGTTGGGTTAGGTTAGGTTTGGTTGTTAGGTTAGGTTAGGGTTGAAGAAGTTAGGTTAGGTTAGGTTAGGTGGTTAATCTTAAGATAATCCGAGCCTTATGACAATACTGGTGGAGTCGCTTTATACCCTAGTGTTAATATATTCTTCTGTCATGGTGTCATTTTTTCACTATCACTCACCATCAGTCACTTTTACTATGTCACCATAAGTAATTTTACCTTCACTGTAATCTCCTGTCAGTCACCATCACTCACCATCAGTCACCTATAATCCTCACCATCACGAGGACATTAATGGTGGTGTGAGAGCAAGGGAGAGGTGCCACTATCAACCACTCCCTGACGTTCATTACCACCCCCCTCTTCCTCTGTCACCTCCTCACCTCTCACCCTCCTTACTCTCTGTCACCTCTCCTCACCTCTCACCTCCTTTTCTCATCTCACCTCTCACCTCCCTTACTCTCTGCCTTCACCTCACCCCCTCCCCTTACTCTCTGTCACCTCCTCACCTCTCCTCACCCCTCCCTTACTCTCTGTCACCTCTCTCACCCTCACCCCTCCCTACCTCTGTCACCTCTCCTCACCTCTCACCCCCTCCTTACATCTCTGTCACCTCTCACCTCCCTCACCCTCCCCTACTCTCTGTCACCTCCTCACCTCTCACCCTCTTACTCTCTGCCACCTCTCTCACCTCTCACCTCCCTTACATCTTCATCCTTCTCCTCACTTTTCCCTCCTTTCTGTAAGGGCGGGTAGCGGTGGGGAGGGAATGGGGGGGTTGGGGTGAGGGAGGAGATTGATGGGGTCTAAAGGGTGGTTGGTTGGTGTTGTAGTGGGTGGTTGGTTGTGGATGGTGGTTGTGGTGGGTGGTTGGTTGTGGTGGTTGTAGTGGGTGGTTGGTTGTGGATGGTGGTTGTAGTGGTTTGGTTGATGGTGGTTGGTGGGGTTGGATGGTGGTTAGTGGGTGGTTGGTTGTGATGGTGGTTGTGGGTTTGGTGATGGTGGTTGTAGTGGGTGTTGTGGTGTGGTTGTGATGGTGGTTGTAGGGTGGTTGGTTGTGATGTGTGTGGTTGGGTGATGGTGGTGTTGTGGATGGTGGTGTAGGGTGTTGGTTGTGATGGTGGTTGTAGTGGTGGTTGGTTAGATGGTGGTTGTAGTGGGTGGTTGGTTGTGATGGTGGTTGTAGTGGGTGGTTGTTGTGATGGTGGTTGTGGGTGGTGTTGTAGGGTTGGTTGGTGGTTGTGGTTGTGATGGTGGTTGTAGTGGGTGGTTGGTTAGGATGGTGGTTGTAGTGGGTGGTTGGTTAGGATGGTGGGTTGGTTGGTGGTTGTGGTTGTGATGGTTGTAGTGGGGTGGTTGGTTAGGATGGTGGTTGTAGTGGGTGGTTGGTTGTGGATGGTGGTTGTGTGGGTGGTTGGTTAGATGGTGGTTGTAGGGGTGGTTGGTTGTGGATGGTGGTTGTGGTGGGTGGTTGGTTGGATGGTGGTTGTAGTGGGTGGTTGGTTGTGGATGGTGGTTGTAGTTGGTTGGGTTTGGTTTTGGTTTGGTGGTGTTTGGTTTGTGGTTGGTGGTTGTTGGGTTGGTTGGTGGTGGTGTTTGGTGGGTTTTTGGTTGTGGATTGGTTTGAGTGGGTGGTTGGTTGTGGATGGGTGGTTTTGGTGGGTGGGTTGGTTGTATGTTTGTGTGGTTGTGGTTGTGGGTGTGGTGTGGTTGGTTGTGTGTGGTTTGTTTGTGGGTGGTTGGTTGTGTGTGGTTGTGTGGTTGTGGTGGTGGTTTTAGGATGGTGGTTTGTAATGGTGGTTTGTTGTGTTGGTGTTGTGGTTGGTGGTTTGTTGTGGTGTGGTTGGTGGTGGGTGGTTGGGTTGTGTTTGGTGGTTTGGTTGGTTGTGGATGGGTTTGGTTTGTGGTTGGTGGTTGGTTTGTTTGTTGTTGGTGATTGGTTGGTTTGGTGGGTTGTTGTGTGGATGGTGGTTGTGGTGGTTGGTTGGATGGTGGTTGTGGTGGGTGGTTGGTTGGGATGGTGGTTGTAGTGGGTGGTTGGTTTGGATGGTTGTAGTGGGTGGTTGGTTAGGATGGTGGTTGTGGTGGGTGGTTGGTTTGGGTGGTTTGGTTGTGGTGGGTGGTTGGTTGGGATGGTGGTTTGGTGGGTGGTTGGTTGTGGATGGTGGTTGTGAGTGGGTGGTTGGTTGGGATGGTGGTTGTAGTGGGTGGTTGGTTGTGGATGGTGGTTGTAGTGGGTGGTTGGTTATAGATTGGTTGGTTGGTTGGATGGTGGCTTAAGTTGTTTCACACACACACACACACACTAAACTAATAAGGCGAGCAACTTGTGGAAGACTTGACATTTATGGGCATTCAGCTGATGATGGGTGAGAGCGGTTGGGTACAATACAGTGCAGTGTGCTGTCCACACTGACTCAAACTTACTTGACGTCACGTGTCTAAGGGACCCTCTGCCTTAGCTGATTTTCTTCTCTTTATAACCAATTACTTTCTTTTTTAACTCTCTCTCTCTCTCTCTCTCTCCTCTCTCTCTCTCTCTCTCTCTCTCTCTCTCTCTTTTCTCTCTCCTCCACCCTCTCCTCCTCTCCCTTCTTTCTCCCCCTCTCCCCTCACCCCATTCTCTCTCCTCCTTTCCCCTCCTCTCCTCATCTCTCCCTCCCCCTCCACTCTCTCTCACCCACTCTCCTTTCATCCACCTCTCCCTCTCCCCTCTCTCCACCCACTCTCCTCCCTCTCCCGGCTTCGCCCTCTTCCTCCTTCCCTCTCCTCACCTTCCCTCTCCCGCCCCTCTCCCTCCCCCTCCCTCTTGGCTCGCCCTCTTCCCTCCTTCCACCCCTCTCCTCACCTTCCCTCTCCCGCCCCACTCCCACCTCCCCACCCCTCTCCCACCTCTCCCCCTTGCTCCCACACCCCTCTCCCCTCTCCCCTCTCCCTCCCCCTCTCCCCCCCACTCTCCTCCCCTCTCCCACTCTCCAGGTTAATTAATAGAGCAGGTACTGTTGTATGATTAATGACCCGCCGTGGCATCTTATTTCACCTCACGACAACACCGATTCTTTGCGTCTGATTCAATAACTATCTTTTGTCAAGCTTTCTCATCACTTTCTTTTAAGCTTGTCGACTGGTTTTATTTTGTCAAGGCTTTCATCACTTTCTTTTAGCTTCGACGGGTTTATTTTGTCAAGCTTTCTCATCACTCTTTAAGCTTGTTGACGGGTTTTATTTTGTAACTTTCTCATCACTTTCTTTAAGCTTGTCGACGGGTTTTATTTTGTCAGCTTTTCTATCGTTTCTTTAAGCTTGTTGACGGGTTTTATTTTGTCAAGCTTTCTCATCACTTTCTTTAAGCTTGTCGACGGGTTTTTATTTTGTCAGCTTTCTCATCGCTTTCTTTAGCTTGTTGACGGGTTTTATTTTGTCAAGCTTTCTATCACTTTCTTTAAGCTTGTCGACTGGTTTTATTTTGTCAAGGCTTTCTCATCACTTTCTTTAAGCTTGTCGACGGGTTTTATTTTGTCAAGCTTTCTCATCACTTTCTTTGCTTGTTGACGGGTTTTATTTTGTCGCTTTCTCATCAGTTTCTTTAAGCTTGTCGACGGGTTTTTTATTTTGTCAGCTTTTCTCATCGCTTTCTTTAAGCTTGTTGACGGGTTTATTTTGTCAAGCTTTCTCATCACTTTCTTTAAGCTTGTCGACGGGTTTTATTTTGTCAAGCTTTCATCGCTCTTCAGCTTGTTGACGGGTTTTTATTTTGTCAAGCTTTCTCATCACTTTCTTAGCTTGTCGACTGGTTTTATTTTGTCAAGCTTTCTCATCACTTTCTTTAAGCTTGTCGACTGGTTTTATTTGTCAAGCTTTTCTCATCACTTTCTTTAGCTTGTCGACTGGTTTTATTTTGTCAGCTTTCTCTCACTTTCTTTAAAGCTTGTCGACTGGTTTTATTTTGTCAAGCTTTCTCATCGCTCTTCTAAGCTTGTCGACGGGTTTTTATTTTGTCAAGCTTTCTCATCACTTTCTTTAAGCTTGTCGACGGGTTTTTATTTTGTCAAGCTTTCTCATCACTTTCTTTAAGCTTGTCGACTGGTTTTTATTTTGTCAAGCTTTCTCATCACTTTCTTTAAGCTTGTCGACTGGTTTTATTTGTCAAGCTTTCTCATTACTTTCTTTAATGGTGGACGGGTTTTTGTTGCTGTTTTTGTGTCGGGTTTTGTTATTGTTTGTTATAGTTGTTTTTGTTGATTTATTGTTATTATTAATATTTTTGGATTATTTATTATTATATTATTATTATTATTATTATTATTATTATTATTATTATTATTATTATTATTATTATTTACTGTAGTAGTAGTAGTAGCACCCTCCTTCCATTGGATGGTGAGATCTTCCAACACAGGACTTCAAACACATCTAACGAAGCCCGTGTGGTTAATCAGTGCTCGAGGATTCTGGACGCGGGGACGAGCTTTCTTCGACATCAAGTTTTTATCTCATGGCCGCATGTCACCGTAACCTAGCTCTCGATGCTGCACATAGGAGGAACGAGAACGACGAAAAGAAAGGGCGTATGGGGAGAATTCAAATGTTGATCAAGGCAGCTTCCTCCTCTAGTGTTCACAACCTCTGGTGGGATGGGCCCAAGTGCAAGATGTTTCTACGCCAGACTCGCGGGTTGATCTCCGAACAGAAGCAGCAGCCCAGAAGTTATGTTACAGCCTGGATGAGATGTCGACTGTCCTTCTCTCTCCTTCGGTCGGCTTTGCTCTGCCTCAGGGAACGAGAGCTTCTGCCCTACTCGACAACTGCTGCATATATTGACTATGAGCTACAGTCTGCAATACCTGTAATCTGCGCTCAACTAACTCAACACAGTTAAGATAGCTACTAATGTATTAGAGATATTTAATATTAGGTAATAAAATGGTGGCGAAGGTGTGGCTATTAGAGGCTGGAGTCCACGTATAAAAAAGTAGTAGCAGTAGTAGTAGTAGTAGTAGTAGTAGTAACAGTAGTAGTAGTAGTAGTAGTAGTAGTAGTAGTAGCAGTAGTAGTAGTAGGTAGTAGTAGTAGTAGTAGTAGTAGCTGGTAGTAGGTAGTAGTAGTAGTAGTAGTAGTAGTAGTAGTTGGTAGTAGTAGTAGTAGTAGTAGTAGTAACAGTAGTAGTAGTAGTAGTAGTAGTAGTTGGTAGTAGTATTGGTAGTAGTAGTTGTCAGTAGGTAATAATAGTAGTAGTAGTTGATTGACAGTAGTAGTAGTAGTAGTGGTAGTAGTAGTAGTAGTAGTAATGTTATTAGCACTATATTATTATCTTTCTATACAGTATGTCCTTCCTTTCGTCTCTTTGTTTTCCTTCCTCCTCCTTCTTCTTTCTCCACCTATTCCTCTCTTTCCTCCTTGTCTTCCTTCTTCCATCTTTTTTTCTTACTCTTCTACCTAGTTTCTTTCTTCCTTCCTTCCTTCCTACCTAGTTTCCTTTCTTCCTTCCCTTCCTTCCTACCTAGTTTCCTTTCTTCCTTCCTTCCTTCCTTCCTTCCTTCCTCAGTCATCTTCCTCCGCCTCTTTCTTCATCCCTTCCTTCCTTCCACTTGCTCTCTCATCATCCTCCTCCTACTTCTCGTCACGGTTTTGTCTTCCTTTCTCCTTTATTACCCTTCTCCTTTCCATCATCGTCTTCTTCCTCTTCATACCTCCTCTCCTTTATTTCCTCCTCATTCCTCCTCCGTCTCCATGTAAAATGTCTTCATAAATTTAAGGTTTTCAAATTCAAGTTTATTATAGACAAAATGGCAGCCTCGTTTCCTTGTCGGGTGATATATTGGAACAATTATCTGGGGGCACAGTGAGAGGAGGGAGGAGTGAGGAGAGGGGCTGAAGATGGTGGACGGAGAATCTTTAGAATGTGTGTGTGTGTGTGTGTGTGTGTGTGTGTGTGTGTGTGTGTGTGTGTGTGTGTGTGTGTGTGTGTCAGTCTCGTTTGATCGTGGGTCATATTTTCAGTCGTACTGAAATTTTGTTACTCGCTTGACTCTGAGTGGCAGTGGTGGGAGGATGTTTTTGGGCGCGCGTCAAAGTGTCTCTCCGTTCATAAAGTTGGTGCTTATTTGACCTTTGGGGTATTCAGCGCTCGCTTGACTTTGATGTTGATATTGGGGAGACGGTGGATATTTTAACGCGTACCATCAAAGATTCTGATTTGATTATTTTTCGGGGAAGGGAGGCGTATTTTAAAACTGGCAGTCTCGCGTTTGACTTTGATGGACAGGTTATCTCTCAGGTATGATTTTTATCTTCTCGACATTTCACATTTTACTTTTGTCTTTTGGTTAATCTTGAGTACCTTATTTCTTGACCCCGGTGGTGATGACGTCAGAGCGGCCTCATCAGACAAGACACTCGCTTGACCGGTGGTGATGACGTCAGACGGCCTCATCAGACAAAACACTCGCTTGACCTCGGTGGTGATGACGTCAGAGCGGCCTCATCAGACAAAACACTCACCTTCTGAGAATTAAGAAAAACTTACACTGATCTTAAGAACTAGAGTGTCGTCGGTATGTTCCAAAAATATAAGTAGTCTGTCGCATGCAAACTGAATGTATTAACGAGATGGTCTGGAAAATGTGGTGGAGGAAAGGGGTTGGTGTTCAGAGTGAGGGGGTGAGGATAGACCGAGGGAGGGAAGGATGGATGGAGAAAGAGAGGAACGAGGGGGAGGAGGAAAGAGATATACAGGTGTGTCTCTGAATGACAAGGTTGTATTCAGGTTTCTTAATTAATTCAGTTTTATGATTGTTTATTCTGTCATCCTTTTATTCTTATAATAATAATGTAATAATAATAATGTAATAATAATAATATAATAATAGTAATGTGTAATGAGTATATATATATATGTGTATCATCTTTATTTGTTATTTATTAATGCTCGACCACAACCAAAATAAACGTAAAGTTGATGAAAAAAGCCAATATAATTCATATGTGTCTGGGTGAGTGCAGTGGGAATCAATCCGGTGTCGGGAATCTGGAAGATTCAGGAATAATTGGATAGGGCCATAAATTCCCAGCCTGGGCCCAGACAGAGGCAGCAGACATCTAATTCCAAGTTTTGAAGGAGATATTTTTAAGCTAATTTCAGTGGGTTAAGAAGTTTGGGGTGGGGAGGTGAGGTGGGTGGGGTGGGGGGGAGGGAGGTGGAGGTGGTGGGTGGGGGGAGGAGGTGAGGTGGGTGGGTGGGGGAGAGAGGGAGGTGGTGGGTGGGAGGGAGGTGAGGTGGGTGGGTGGGTGGGGGAGGTGAGGTGGGTGGGTGGGGGAGGGGGAGGTGGGTGGGGTGGGGAGGGGGAGGCGAGGTGGTGGGTGGGTGGGGGAGGTGAGGTGGGTGGGTGGGTGGGTGGGGAGAGATGGGGTGGTGGGTGGGGAGGTGGTGGTGGGTGGGGGAGGTGGGGTGGTGGGTGGGGGGGAGGGGGGTGGTGGTGGGTGAGGGAGGTGAGGTGGTGGGTGGGAGGGAGGTGAGGTGGGTG
>NW_024749477.1:35000-80000 GCF_018991925.1 Homarus americanus | reverse complement strand
ACCCACCCCCCACACCCCCACATCCCCACATCTACCCACCACACCCCCACCTCCACCCCCACCTCCACCCCTCCCCACATCTACCCACCCCGCCTCACCCCCTCCCCACCCCTATACACCCCACGCCTCCACCCCACCCCCACCCCCCACACCCCACACCCCTACCCCCACCCCTCCCCCCCACCCCTCCCCCCCCACCCCACCCCCTCCCACCCCACCCCCCCCCACCCCCCTCCCCCCCCCCCTCCCCCCCCCCCCTCCCCTCCCCTACCCCCACCCCCCACACACCACCCCACCCCACCCCCACACCCCACCCCCCTCCCCCCGCCCCTCCTCCCCCACCCCCTCCCCCCCCTCCCCCACCCCACCCCCCACACCTCCCACACCCATCCCACCCACCCCCCCTCACACCACGCCTCCACCCCCACCCACCCCCACACACCACCCAGGCCCCTCCACCCCACCCCTCCCACCCCCACCCCCACCCCCTCCCACCCCCACCTCCCCTCCACCCCTAACACATCTCCACCACCCACACCCCCGCCTCCCACCCCCACCTCCCCACCCCCCCATACACCCCTCCACCCCCCACACCCACCCACCCCACACCCCACCCCTCACCCCACCCCCACACTGCCTCCATCAAAGTCTCTAGGACAGGAAGTAAGTTGGGTGTTGTGTGTGTCTTCTCTATCACGTCAATGTTGCCACTCTGGTCAACTTTGCCCGCGAGGAAGTTTGCGGCAACAGAGGCGAAAGGCTAGGAATCTCCCTGTGATACAACAATACATATACATACATCATACACATTCCTTAGAACTTATAAGGGTGATATAGGTTTACATAGATGTTAATCAACGTGTTTAGACTGACTCCAAGCTATTGGCCATCCTATCCAGCAATCCTCCTCAGCAACCTAGACAGCAACCCAACCAGCAACCTTGTAGCCCAACCCAAAACGCAAAGTTACATAATCGAATTAATCTAAATTAGCTTAAAATTTACTCCACCTTCTGTGTTATAATAAAAATTGAGGCACAGAGTGTGAGTCCGGGTAAGTTTGGCGCCCGTGAATTACTCAGTGTCATAAACGCATTTAAACTCAGCTTTGGTCTGTTGTTTAGTTATGTAAGCAAGATGTTGTGTTCTCGCCTGTGTGGAGGAGGACATGATTTTGTTGCTTTTCGGTGTTCATCAGGGAAATTGTGGGTAGGAGAGTTGCTACCACGCTCCTACTTTCACCACCACCACCACCACCACTACCACCACACACACACCCCTACTACCACCACCTTTACCCACACACACTACTGCTATCACTACTACCACCAACCACCACTCCCCCTTCACTACTACACACAACTTTGGCTGCTTACTGCGTTATTTTCCGTCCGATCTAACACAAACAACCATTAGCTCCGCCACATTACCAGCTGACGATGTTAGTTGTGGAAGACAGAATGATCCTTCTTTCTTTCTTCCTTTCTCTGTTTCTCTCTTTCGTTATTTCTTTCTCTCATACTTTATCACCTCTCTTTTCTCTCTCTCTCTCTCTCTCTCTCTCTCTCTCTCTCTCTCTCTCTCTCTCTCTCTTTGATGGTAGTTATCCCTGAATATAAAATATTGTTTCACTTTCTGGTTTTGTCTGGTCGTCCTTGACTGCTCTAGAGGTTGTCCTTAACTTGGTTCTAGGGTCGTCCTTAGCTTGGCTCTAGAGGTCGTCCTTAACTTGGCTCTGAGGGTCCTTAACTAGCTCTAGAGGTTGTCCTTGACTTGGTTCTAGAGGTCGTCCTTGACTTGGCTCGGGGTCGTCCTTAACTTAGCTCTGAGTTGTCCTTAACTTGGCTCTGGGGTCGTCATAACGGCTCTGAGGTCGTCCTTAACTTGGGTCTAGGGTCGTCCTTAACTTGGGTCTAGAGGTCGTCCTTAGCTTGGGTCTAGGGGTCGTCCTCTAGAGGCACCTTGCTGGATGTCTCAGCTTCCTCTTTATTCCTGGGGGATCACTCCTCTGAACCTTGCTGTATTGAACCATAGCAGCCAGTGAACCATGCAGCCAGTGAACCATACAGCCAGTGAACCATACGGTCGGTGAACCATACAGCCGTGAACCATACGGTGGTGAACCATACAGCCAGTGAACCGTCCAGCCAGTGAACCATGACAGCTGAGATCATGCAGTCAGTGAACCGCAGCCAGTGAACCATACAGTCAGTGAACCATATAGCCAGTGAACCATACAGCCAGTGAACCATGCAGCCAGTGAACCATACAGCGTGAACCATACAGCCAGTGAACCATACGGTCAGTGAACCATACAGCCAGTGAACCATACAGCCAGTGAACCATACAGTCAGTGAATCGCCGCAGCCAGTGAACCGCGCAGTGATGAACCATACAGCCAGTGAATCATACAGCCGTGGAACCATACAGTGAACCATACGGTCAGTGAACCACACAGTGAACCATACAGCCAGTGAACCATACAGCACTCACCGACGGGAAGGCGACTCGCAATAAATTGCTAAATATTCCGTTAATATTTACCATCTGACAACCGAGTCCCCCCTCTCTCTCTCTCTCTCTCTCCTCTCTCTCTCTCTCTCTCTCTCCCTGATTTGGTATAGAAGAGAGGGGGCGGCGTTGGCTGGGGTGTATAAGTAAAGGGGTGAGCGTCATCATAAAAGCGGTGATATATATCGATCGTCTTTTGTTTATGGGGATGCGCCTCGGTCGGAGTCAGAGCCAACTGAGTTAAAGTTGAAATGAAATGGAGACTAGATTAACGTGTAACTTACGTCAATTAAAGTGGACTGAGGTAAACTTTTATTAACTGGAGACTAGATTTACGTGTAAGCTTTGTAGAATTAATTCAGGTAAATATAAAAAGATATATTAAGGTAGAGATAAAATGAATTGAGGTCAAATGAAGAACAACTTTGGGTAAATGTTAAGGTAAACGAAGGTAATTTATAGTCAGAATTAAAAGGTTTAGACAGGGTGAGGTGTAGCTTCCTTTTCACTCGAGCGAGGAGCCAGCACACACACACACACACACACACACACACACACACACACACACGTACACACACACACAAACACACACACACACACACACACACACACACACACACACGTCAGGGTTATATTTTTCGATTATCTTAACCGATAAAATTACCTTAATAGTTGTTCAAAATTGGGGCGATTTTGAAGTAGAGGAAAATGTTGGTAAACTTAAAAATACGTAACGTTTCCTAACGTAAAATGTTAAGAGTCACTTTTTGGTTTATGGATCCATTCTCGTCTGAATTTTAAAAAGCAACACCAACGCATACTAAAACAGAAAACATCATCACCTACTAAACACCAGAAAACATGAATAAGGTAAATTTTTTTAACATATGGGATTTTAAAGGTTGGACAAGATTAGATCAATGTTTGAAAAGTTTTAGTATTTTATTTTATCTATTTTTTTATTTTACTCACATTTCCCTTTACTAATCCCTGCCCACTTTGAACAAGTAATATTGTTGGTAATTTTATCGGTTAAGATTCTCGAAAATATATAATTTTCGAAAACAAGCTTCTATAGAATAAATAATTTGTATTTATTTTTCTCTTCCTCCTATATAAGCCTCAATATATAATTAATTGTTGGTTGCTTCTAAATATTTACGTGTTTGAAGCATAATGTGTTGTCTAATAGTGACCCTGCTGCCATATGGCATCACGAAATTGTGATCAAGTCCCAGGTTGCTGAGCTAGCTTTCTGCCTCAGTTACACACATTGGACAGTTGTCGGTTTAAGCACAAAAATATACTCTGCCACGTTCGTAGGTGACGGTGTATAATTTTGTAATAAAAGTTTAAAAATCCTGCTATAATAGTTGAGATAAGTTTATTTCTCTAGAAACAGGGCAGCCGTTTGCATTGACGCCACCACCTTCCCTGCGAACAACGCGGATGGTAATACTAGTCAATAGAAGTAATGACATTGTCTGGTCTTTGTTTAGAGAATGCACCTGATAAGTAAACATGACAACATAGTGCTGTTATTGTTTTGATGAACCACTGGGATATATCATCATTTATAATATTATTGGGTGTTACTTTAACTACCATAAGTATTTGGATGCCTATAGATTCGAGATAGGTGTATATTGGGTAAATTTTAAGTTTTTTGTCCCTGTGCTTAGATTATGCAGACTATGTTTTTTCTGGTGGTTTCGATGTTATGAACGATTTGGGCCTTAATTTCTATCAGAAGTGACTGGTTTGAGTCTTCACCTACCCCCTTACCGATGTATGTTGGCTAACGCTTACAACTCATCGTACACGTAACCTAACTCTAACCTAAATTCTTATTATATGATCTGTATTTTCTTATGCATTGAAAATGTTCATGACAGAAATCTGTGAAGATAATTTGTCTTATTGTTTAAAGTGTAATTTCTTGTTAAAATCTTAAGGTTCCCAGATGACTAAAAACCATAATAATACCAATATTATTTGGAATGTTTTATGCAATTAAATTTTGTATTGGGGAAGTAAATATCGTTTTGAATTAGTTAATGTGTTTAGTAATGTTATATATTCAATGCAGCATTACTGTTGTTGGTAAGCTTTCAATTAATTATCTAATAATATTTACAGAGCCGAGAAGGTTGGACAATTGCTTCCAGGGTTTCATCTAAGGCAGATGAAAGAATTTTTAAATCAGATGTGTTGTTTGTGATTGTAGAGCAGTGGTTCTCAACCTTGTTTGCCCTATACTTTTCACCATTTGTCAGAATGTCGTTCCCCCTCCTTTCAAAGATTGTTTCGTTTCAAAAGTTACATTTCCAAATAATATGCATGTACTGAAAAACCTTTATTTTTTTTCCATATTATTTTATATACATTTTCAATTTTACATGGATTATTTTTATAGTGGGTTTTACAGATTAGTGCCAATTAAATGTTGATGGTTATAAACTTGAATAAAAGTAAAATAATTTTTTTATTTATATTAGATTACTTAACGGAGCCAAACTGAGCTCAATGCAATAAACAAAAGTTCAATAGAATACCGGATATTGTAAATTTGTATTTAATTTTTATTCAGATGAAGATTACAGTCAATTGACCTGTGGATTGTTTTTTCTTCGTGAATTCTGGGATACGCGGGGGTGGCAGGGCTTTGCTTTGGTCATTTCTACTCTAATCTACTTGTTTGTTTAATTAACTTAGGTTGAAAGCCTGATTCATAAGATATGTCGGCACAAACGGAAGCAATGCACGGATAGCTCTTTCTGCCACTTTTGGGTGGGAATCGCACATCAAGGGCAAAATTCTGTGATTGTTTCATCGGACATATCTTTGCTCCCGAATCAGTTTCTGGAATACCTAATTCTTCTGGTGATTCTGGTCTGAGAGCCCTGTTGGATGTATAGGAACTCCGCCATCCAGCTGTGTGGAGTACATGTAAACGGTGTCTGTGATCTGGATCATCTCAAGTTCATCCCCTGGTCGTCCCCAGTCCTTCCATTAACATTAAATATAGACATCAGTGAGCACAACTTACATTTTCCAGACATGAAATAAAGAACAGTGAAGAAAACTTCCATGTTGGAGTTATCGGTCTTTTGCATCATTCTGGCACCCAACAAGTATATACACACGATGATACTTGAGCAGTAACTTATTTTAACCTAAAATAAGGTATGCCTGTGTATATCAACATTGTATATGGCCACAAGTCCTGTATTTCTGCTGGTAACAACACACACATCACAGCTGGCCGCCTCCAGGCTCCCGCTCCGTGGCTCCAACTAGTCAGTGACGTCACAACCATTCACAGTGCTTTTTGCAGTCATGTAACTTTTTAGCTACTTTAAACCTTTTTTTTTTACACTTTTTTGGCCCAATTAATATGAGAATATCATTACCATAGTGAATTTAAGCGTTTTCTTTACCCATTGACCCGCCATCTTACGAGAAAATTCCGACCTACAACTTGTCCATTACAGGGTCTCAATTGTTTCTCTTTGACAACATAACATATATATTGTTTCACTCTTGATCTTTTTTTCTTTTTTTGTAATTATTTATGGTTATTACTATTAATAATAATAATAATAATAATAATAATAATAATAATAATAATAATAATATTATTATTATTATTTTGTATTATTATTTTGTATTATTATTATTTTGTATTATTATTTTGTATTATTATTATTTTGTATTATTATTATTATTATTATTATATTATTTTGTATTATTATTATTATTATTATTATTATTATTATTATTATTATTATTATTATTATTATTATTATTATTATTATTATTTTGTATTATTATTATTTTGTATTATTATTATTATTATTATTATTATTATTATTATTATTATTATTATTATTATTATTATTATTATTATTATTATTATTATTATTTTGTATTATTATTATTATTATTATTATTATTATTATTATTATTATTATTTTGTATTATTATTATTATTATTATTTTGTATTATTATTATTATTAACCCCTTCGCCACGTTTTTCCACGCACTTGCCATTTTATTCTGGTTACCGCCAGACGATTTTATTCAGCTTGGGTGACCTCCCGCTGCGAAAGGGTTAAAAATACAAATAGATAAAAATAATATTAACAATAAAGTGGTGAAATTATTACTTTGAGGTTATAGTACATAGTATTGAACACACTCACAAGGTCCGGCAGAGAGGTTGAAGACTACGGTGGTATAATGAGAGAGAGAGAGAGCTAATCGAACCAGCTAGTCAGTCAGTCAGTCAATCACTTATTTCGTCAGTTAAGCCAGTTATTCAGTCTTTTATTCAGTCAATTATTTAGTCAGTTAGTCAGTTATTTAGTAAGCCAGTTAGTCAGTCAGTTATTTGTCAGTTATTTAATAAGCCAGTTAGTCAGTCAGTTATTTGTCAGTTATTTGGTAAGCCAGTTAGTCAGTTATTTAGTAATTCAGTTAGCCTGCTATTTAGTCAGCTATTTAGTAAGCTAGTTAGTCAGTTAATTAGTCTGTTTTAGTGAGCCATATCGTTATTTGGTCAGTTATCTAGTAATTCAGTTAGTTATTTAATAAACCAGTTAGTTATTTAATCAGTTATCTAGTCCACCAGTTAGTCAGTTCTTACTTAATTCAGTGTTACTTTAGATTGATACAATATCACTTGGTTTAATACACTAATGGTCTTACTTTAATGTAATGTTGTATTATTTTATTTTGATGCAATATACTGTATATCACATGGATGTGTTGACTGCAGGACTTAGAGAGTTGATGAACGGTTCACAGGTAATTAGTTACGGGAGTTCAGCCGCCACAGGTAAAAATGTTAATTGATGTTTGTAGTGGAACAGCTGCGTTTGTTTTGATGATTGGCCTTTGTGAGGGTAAGGCTGAAATAACCCGTTTTTTGTTAATAAAGTCAATAGGTATTAGTTTTTTAAGTGTCCAATTACCTGAGTTGCTATTTGTTAATTTGGGTTTTGACAGATGATATTGAGAATGAAAATAGGAAATTTGTTTAGATGCATTAATTAGCACAAGGTTCGGTACCAATTAAGGTAAAGTAATTTCTGTGTCGTTATAGTACTAATACAGGGACAGGTTTAGGCACGAAGTGTAGGTGAGAGTGACAGTGGGTCCCACACTGTACAGTAAGTCTCCGGTACACAGGGAGGCAGTGTACTCAACCGTCCTGACTTTCTCAGCTTATAAAGTTTGGTATCCATTTCCAGCTGGATGGACTAGGAGTGCCCTGGGATAGAAACGGTGATCGCTGGGTCAGAAAACAAGAACTGTATCCACTTGGCCGCTGCCCCCCAGAGTACAGGTACAGTACAGTGATTTCTTTATGATGAGAATATCAGGCCGTATATAAGCGTGATACAGGTGATGCCTTGAGCTTGATGGAACAAACTACCTCACCTAGTTAGTTACATATAATAATGACGTAAACCACTTGATAATGATCTCCAGCAAACACTGTTAAACACAATTGATGCCTGTACAGTACAGTACAGTACAGTACAGTACAGTACAGTACAGTACACTCAGTATTTGTCACTAACTTTATCTTTGTGTAAGTAATAAGGTGTCCTGTTTGGTATTTCTTTGTTCCCACACATAAGGTCTCAGTATTGAAAACAGATTTAAGGCTTTTTTTTTCAGGTGACGGTATTTTCGTCTTTATGTCTCGTAGTTTCGTTCACTTGGTTTAGTTAAGGAAATATAATGTTCAGTACCGAATTGAACTGTTAATCAAGGGAGGAGTGTTGATGTGTTATAATGGTCACCTGGGGGGTGTCCGTGTTTACCGTCAGATTACATTAGTCAGGTAACACTTAAGTGTAAAATTTGAAGATAAGTTTTTTTAACGTGTAATATCTTACTAGTATGATTCTACAAATACATGTATTTTTTTATTCTTACACTGTTATGTGTAAGTCCTCGGTAGTACAGGAACTGTATATCCTTCCTGTGATCTGATATACTACTTATATGATTGGCAACTGTCATATGTCTTGTCACCCACATCATCAACATCGCTCTACCTGCCTCACGATCAGTCAAGGTGAGGGTTGATATATACAGACTGAGGAACAGGAGAGTAGTACTGATATAATGTATGACTGTTGGTATTGTGTATGATATAGTTGAATAGAACAGCACTTATCCGATATATTAGGATCACATTCAGTAACATTATGCTCCTTGAGAATATAGAAGAGACATGAGCACTTCTGGAGCGCCACTTAACTACTGCCTCATAAACATTTAATTGGACTCAGCGAGATACCTTGTGGTACCCCAAAGGAAAATTAACGTTTTTCTTTCCTTTTTTTTCGGTTTAGAGAGTTACAACAAACCAATGATGGTTGGTGTAAGAGGATCAATAGAATGGTCACCCACGTCTCTGGACTTCATACCTCTCGAATTCTTCCTCTGGGATCACCTAAAATCTGTCGTCTACCAAGATCGTCCCAAAACCATTTAGGTGACCCCAGGTGTGAGGGCCAGAGACCTCGGTGACCATTCTATTGGTCCTCTTAGACCAATCTTCATTGATTTGTTATGATTCTCTAACCCCGAAAAAAAAGAAGAGAAAACTATAAATTCCTATGGTGCGCCCCATGACTCCTCCCCCCCCCTAAAGTGTGTATGTTTGGAGGGGGGGTCGCTCCCTAACTCTACTTGCAAGCGAGTCGTCTCGGGTTCGATTCCCATGCTTAGTAAAACTATGGCCAAGATACATTACGTCATTTACGTCTGGATGTTAATCAATTTGCGGATGAGTTCGGTGTAGCCAGTGCAGTTGGCTAGCTGTCCGGTCTTCCTGGATCATATAGCTCGTTAGTCTAGGGTATGGTTGTTGTGTTGTTGACAGCTTCTACACCTTGAACAAATTCACGTCTATTATAAGGCCGGTCAGCCTGGAACTGGAGGGTCGGCCTTTATTTTAGTGTGTGTGTAATAATAATAATAATAATGATAATAATAATTAACGGTTTATTGAAAAAATTCTGCAGCCCGAAGGCTGAAAATATACATTGGACATAAATGACTTATTACATACATTGGTGGTTTAACAAAAGCCTTCATTAGAGAAAGGTAAAGGAACATACAGTGAACATACAGATTAATGTAGGTGTTGAACAGCAAACTCGTAGTGTAGTAACTCCCTCCCAGGTGGTGTTAGGAGGAACTCACGTGGTGTAGTAGTTCCCTCAGATGTTGTTATGAGGGACCTGGCGTGGTGTAGTAATTCCCTCGCTGATGGTGTTATGAGGGGCCTCACGTGGTGTAGTAATTCCCTCACAGATGGTGTTATGACGGGCCTCACGTGGTGTAGTAATTACCTCACAGAGGGTGTTATGAGGGACCTCACGTGGTGTAGTAATTACCTCATAGATGGTGTTATGAGGGGCCTCACGTGGTGTAGTAACTCCCTCACAGATGGTGTTATGAGGGGCATCACGTGGTGTAGTAACTCCCTCAGAGATGGTGTTATGAGGGGCATGACGTGGTGCAGTAATTCCCTCACAGATGGTGTTATGAGGGACCTCACGTGGTGTAGTAATTCCCTCACAGATGGTGTGATGGGACTTGACGTGGTGTAGTAATTCCCTCACATATGGTGTTATGAGGGACATGTGGTGTAGTAATTCCCTCACAGATGGTGTTATATGAGTGAGGTTTGGCCCCAGGCCTTCCTATCGTAGACGGATTAACACATCGCTGGTTGTTGGGTCTCACAGGCCGTTATCACTGGGTACCTGGGACCTCACTGTGTGAAGGTTAACTTGGGTACGACTGTTACTGTTGAGTTGTTCTCACTGACTTAAGCACTGTTCACCACTGTTCACCTTTCTTTAACACTGGTTCCGTTCCTTTCATAAATGAAATTGTAACTTCTGGCGAGAACTTGTTGATATTCCGGTGGGGAGGAGGTTCAGGGGGAGGGTTGGTATGGGCCAGCAACAGTTGACCTGGCTGCTCGAGAGGAGCGCCAGGTACGTCTTGACCCTTCGGTGGTCAGGATGTAGTGTGGGTGTGGGGGTGTGGGTGTGGGGGTGTGGGTGTGGGTGTGTGGGTGTGGGGGTGTGTGGGTGTGGGGAGGTGGGTGTGGGTGTGGGTGTGGGGTGTGTGTGGGTGTGGGGTGTGGGTGTGGGTGTGGGGGTGTGGGTGTGGGGTTGTGTGGTGGGTGTGGGGTGTGGGGTTGTGGGGTGTGGGGTGTGGGTGTGGGTGTGGGTGTGGGGTGTGTGTGGGGTGTGTGGGTGTGGGGTGTGTGGTGTGGGGTGTGGGTGGGGTGTGTGGGTGTGGGTGTGGGTGGGGTGTGGGTGGTTGTGGGTGTGGGGTGTTGGGTGTGTGTGTGTGGGGGTGTTGGGTGTGGGGGTGGGTGTGGGTGTGGGTGTGGGTGTGGGGGTGTGGGGTGTGGGTGTGGGGTGTGGGTGTGGGGTGTGGGTGTGGGGGTGGGGTGGGTGTGGGGTGTGGGGTGTGTGGGTGTGGGGTTGGTGTGGGGGTGTTGGTGTGGGGGTGTGGGTGTGGGGTGTGGGTGTGGGGTTGGGTTGTGGGTGTGGGGTGTGGGGGTGTGGGTGTAGGGGTGTGGGTGTGGGGGTGTGGGTGTGTGGGTGTGGGGTGTGGGTGTGGGGTGTGGGTGTGGGGGTGTGGGGTGGGGTGTGGGGTGTGGTGTGGGTGTGGGTGTGGGGTGTGGGTGTGGGGGTGTGGGTGTGGGGGTGTGGGTGTGGGGTGTGGGTGTGGGGTGTGTGGGTGTGGGGTGTGGGTGTGGGGTGTGGGTGTGGGGTGTGGGTGTGGGGTGTGGGTGTGTGTGGGTGTTGGGGTTTGTGGGTGTGTGGGTGTGAGGGTGTGTGGGTGTGGGGGTGTGTGGGTGTGGGTGTGGGTGTGGGGTGTGGGTGTGGGTGTGGGGTGTGGTGTGGGTGTGGGTGTGGGGTGTGGGTGTGGGGTGTGGGTGTGGGGGTGGGTGTGGGGGTGTGGGTGTGGGGGTGTGGGTGTCTGGGTGTAGGGGTGTGGGTGTGGGTGTGGTTGTGTGGGTGTGGGTGTGGGGGTGTGGGTGTGGGGGTGTTGGTTGTGTTTGTGTGGGGTGTGGGTGTGTGGGTGTGGGGTGTGGTGTGGGGTGGGTGTGGGGTGTGGGTGTGGGGGTGGGGGTGTGGGTGTGGGGTGTGGGTGTGGGTGTGGGGTGTGGGTGTGGGGTGTTGGTGTGGGGTGTGGGTGTGGGGTGTGGGTGTGGGGTGTGGGTGTGTGGGTGTGGGTGTGGGGGTGTGGGTGTGGGGGTGTGGGTGTGGGGTGTGGGTGTGTGGGTGTGGGTGTGGGGGTGTGGGTGTGGGGTGTGTGGGGTTGGGTGTGGGGTGTGGGTGGGGTTGTGGGTGGGGTGTGGGTGTGGGGTGTTGGGTGGGTGTGGGTGGGGGTGTGGGTGTGGGGGTGTGGGTGTGTGGGGGTGGGTGTGGGGGTGTGTGGGTGTGGGGTGTGGGTGTGGGGGTGTGGGTGTGTGGGGGTGTGGGTGTGGGGTGTGTGGGTGTGGGGTGTGGGTGTGTGGGTGTGTGGGTGTGGGTGTTGGGGTTTATGGGTGTGTGGGTGTGGGGTGTGTGGGTGTGGGGGTGTGTGGGTGGATGGGTGTGGGTGTGGGGGTGTGTGGGTGTGGGGTGTGTGGGTGTGGGGTGTGGGTGTGTGGGCGTGTGTGTGTGGGCGTGTGGTGTGGGCGTGCAGGCAGGGGGGCTGGAACTTGGTGTTCATTATCAGCCTCTCCTCTGACGGAAAATTAGTCCTATTGATCTTGGGAATATATCCGTGCCTGGGAGTCTAGTGTGGAGTCTTAGTGTGTAGTAGTCTTTGTGTATGAGTCTTAGTGGGCGTCTTAGTGTAGGAGTCTTAATGAGGCAGTCTTAGTGTGGGAGTCTTAGTGTAGGAGTGTTAGTGTGGGTCTTGTGTGGGAGTCTTGGTGTAGGAGTCTTAGTGTGGGAGTCTTAGTGTGGAGTCTTGGTGTAGGGTTCTTAGCGTGGTAGTCTTAGTGTAGGAATCATGGTGCGGGAGTCTTACTGTAGGAGTCTTAGTGGGAATCTTAGAGGAGTCTTAGTGTGGAACATTTATGGGAGCCTTAGTGCAGGAACATTTATGGGAGCCTTAGTGCGGGAGTCTTAATGTGAAGTCTTAGGGAGTCTTAGTGCGGGAGTCTAGGTGCAGGAATCTTAGTGTAGGAGTCAAGTGGGAGTCTTAGATGGAGTCTTAGTGTGGGAGTCTTAGTGCGGGAGCTTTGGTGTGGGAGTCTTAAGTGTGGAAGTCTTAGTTCGGGATCCTTTGTGTGGGAGTATTAGTGCCGGAGCCTTAGTGTGGGAGTCTTAGTGCAGGAGCCTTAGTGTGGGAGTCTTGGTATAGTAGTCTTCGTGGGAGCCTTAGTGTGGGATCTTGGTGCAGAACTTTGGTGTGAGTCTTAGTGTAGGAGTCGTAGTGGGAGTAGTATGGGAATCTTAAAGGTGTAGTATAGGAGTCTTTGTGGGGAGCTTTAGTGAAGTCTTTGTGTGGGAGTCTATTTTGGGAGTTTTAGCGCAGGGAGCCTTAGTGTGGGATCTTAGTGGGGAGCCTTAGTGTGGGAGTAGTGTAGGGAGTCGTGGTGGGGTCTTAGTATGGGAATCTTAAAAAGAGTCTTAGTGGGAGTCTTAGTATAGGAGTCTTTGTGGGAGTCTTAGTGAGGAAGTCTTTATGTGGGTTTAGTATCAAAGGGTTAAATCATCATCATCCTCATCATCATCATCATCATCATCATCATCATCATCATCATCATCATCAAAGGGTTAAAATTATCAGAGAAGGAAACATTAATAAGTTATGTAACTATATAATTGAATCTCAAAATAAAAACGATCCCAAACTATTAAAAAAAAGCACATGATCAAGGCAGCAATCATGGAACTCACGTAAGAATGTAAACAAACTCTTCCTCAAGGGGCAACGAACCTAATGAAGACTAATGTAAGGCATTTTGTCGCCTTTTGGCCTCGACCACTCCACCAAAGGGAGACTCCTCGAGGAATGTATTCAATCTTTTACCTTTTAAGTCTCTCTCTTTTACCGAGGTTAGAATAAAGGAGAATGAGATTTTATTTTCCTTCGTTTTTGGTGAATCCAATTTAACTTTCTTGTGACTGAGTGAAATAAAAACGTCAACAGATTACTGACTCTTAAGAGGCGGATTATTTTCTGGAACGGTTAGGCTCTTACTCACCCTCTTGGCAGCTGGTCCAGTAGTGAACTAGTGTTGTGGTGAACATGTAGTACTAGTGTTGTGGTGAACATGTAGTACTAGTAGAACCTTCCTACACTACCCTAGAGCTCTTTTAAGTCTTACCAGCGAGGAGCATTAGCAGGATTTTAATGGTACCATGTCCGAGTGCCTCCAAGATCAAAGGTTTGGGCGGTGTGGGTGGGTGGATGGGTGGTTAAGTGAGTGGGGTGGGTGGGTGGGTGAGTGGTTTTTTGGAGAAAGGATGGGTGAAAGAAGATTAGAGGTGGGGGAAGGAAGTTATAGTTCGGATGTTGAAAGTTTGGGAGGAGGTAAGAGGGCGGGCTGACCGCCTAGCTAAGTAATAGTGTGTTAGGGTTGTGTCATGGGTTAGTTGTTGTCTGTCGGTACAGGCACTAGACATCTACCCTGCCCCATATATGGGCGTTTTAAGGGCCTTATTTCATGTTTCGTAGAACCCTGCTGGCGGATGTTGGTCTAGGGAGGTTGTCTATTGTCCGGCCGTGTAGATCGGGGATGGTAATGGACCTTTAGAGATTTGGTAACTTTTGGGAACCATGTATGGTTGCTGTCGTTATCTGGTGGGAGTCTTTGAAGGTTCTTGCTCTGATCGGTCTCTTGCCAGACTCTGCTGGCCAGGGTGTGCAGCTGCTGGTTGATGGGTTTCATTCTCAGGTCTCTGTATCTCGGCTGTGGTTCTGGTGAAAAGTATCTTTCGCCTGTGACGAAATCTTGGGCTTCATTTTTGAACCACCTGTAATTTTAATATTTGAGTGGTGCTCATAGTATGAAGAGGTACTGCTGGGTAAGTTAATATCGGTGTGATAAATGATGTCACCAGGCGGAGTTTTATTTTCTCAGGAAGCTCTTTAAAGCAGTATAGTTTTCTCAGCTCTCTTTTTGCTTTTTCCTTCCTGGTGAGGACCTGATGGGAGTAACCTGTCGTGGTTATATGCAGGCCCAGGAGGGTGCCTCTGCTATTGTATTCTGTCTGGGCATTATTGGTTACTAATGGATGGGTTTTCCTTCTCCATAAGGGTATCACTGTGAATTTCAGGAGACTGGTTTGGATATCCCATTGTTTTTCGTAATTATTTACCCTTTCTAATTCCCGCCTGGTGTTGTCGGCCTGTAGCGCTCGCCATTTTCCTTGGTGTGTTGTTATTTTAGTGATGTCGTCTACAAACATATTATCTTCGTTACCAATTCTAGTGGATGGGTGGGTGGGTAGGTGATTGACTGGGGTGGGTGAGTGGATGGGTGGTTGGGTAGGTGGTTAAGTGACTGGGGTGGGTGAGTGGAGGAGTGGGTGGGTAGGTGGTTAAGTGACTGGGGTGGGTGAGTGGATGTGTGGGTGGGTGGGTGGTTAAGTGTTGGTGAGATGGGTGGGTGGGTAGGTGGTTAAGTGACTGGGGTTGGGTGGAGTGGATGGGTGGGTGGGTGGTGGTTAGTGACTGGGGTGGGTGAGTGGAGTGGGTTGGGTGGGTGGTTAAGTGACTGGGGTGGAGTGGATGGGTGGGTGGGTAGGTGGTTAAGTGACTGGAGTGGATGGGTGGGTGGGTAGGTGGTTAAGTGACTGGGGTGGGTGAGTGGATGGGTGGGTGGGTGGGTGGTTAAGTGACTGGGGTGGGTGAGTGGATGGGTGGGTGGGTAGGTGGTTAAGTGACTGGGGTGGGTGAGTGGATGGGTGGGTGGGTAGGTGGATTTAGTGACTGGGGTGGGTGAGTGGATGGGTGGGTGGGTAGATGGTTAAGTGACTGGGGTGGGTGGTGGCTAATTAAAGACAGAGTTCGTAACCCTCAGCCTCCGCCCCGCCCGCCCTTCCCCCTCCTTGCCCGCCCTTGCCCTGCCCGCCCACCCGCTCGGCCCGCTGTCTTATGTGTGGATTAGTGGAGATAGTACACTGGATTATCTCCTTCAGAATCCCAGGACGAGAGAGAGAGAGAGGCCTGGGGTGATCTGGTAACAGCTGATCATATCCGACCAATAACTCTGTGGTAGGTTTAAATGGGTCAGTCAGATGTGTGTGGTAGGTTTAAGTGAGTCAGTCAGATGTGTGTGGTAGGTTTAAGTGAGTCAGTCAGATGTGTGTGGTAGGTTTAAGTGAGTCAGTCAGATGTGTGTGGAGGTTTAAGTGAGTCAGTCAGATGTGTGTGGTAGGTTTAGGTGGAGTCAGTCAGATGTGTGTGGTAGGTTTAAGTGAGTCAGTCAGATGTGTGTGGTAGGTTTAATGGTCAGTCAGATGTGTGTGGTAGGTTTAAGTGAGTCAGTCAGATGTGTGTGGTAGGTTTAAGTGAGTCAGTCAGATGTGTGTGGTAGGTTTAAGTGAGTCAGTCAGATGTGTGTGGTTGGTTTAAGTGAGTCAGTCAGATGTGTGTGGTAGGTTTAAGTGGAGTCAGTCATATGTGTGTCGAAGGTTTAAGTGAGTCAGTCATATGTGTGTCGAAGGTTTAAGTGAGTCAGATGTGTGTGGTAGGTTTAAGTGAGTCAGTCAGATGTGTGTGGTAGGTTTAAGTAGTTCAGATGTGTGTGGTAGGTTTAAGGAGTCAGTCAGATGTGTATGGTAGGTTTAAATGAGTCAGTCAGATGTGTGTGTAGGTTTAAGTGAGTCAGTCAGATGTGTGGTTGGTTTAAGTGAGTCAGTCAGATGTGTGTGGTAGGTTTAAGTGGAGTCAGTCATATGTGTGTCAGAGTTCAGTGAGTCAGTGTATGTGTCGAAGCTTTAAGTGGAGTCAGTCAGATGTGTGTGGTAGGTTTAAGTGAGTCAGTAAGTGTGTGTGGTGGGTTTAAGTGGATCAGTCATATGTGTGTCGAAGGTTTAAGCGAGTCAGTCAGATGTGTGTGGTAGGTTTAAGTGAGTCAGTCAGATGTGTGTCGTGGGTTTAAGTGGAGTCAGTCAGATGTGTTTTGGTTGGTTTAAGTGGGTCAGTCAGATGTGTGTCAGAAAGGTTTAAGTGAGTCAGTCAGATGTGTGTGGTGAGTTTAAGTGAGTCAGTCAGATGTGTGACGAAGGTTTAGTGGAGAGTCAGCTGTGTGTGTGGAAGCAGTGGAGTCAGTCAGATGTGTGTCGAAGGTTTGTGAGTCAGCTGTGTGTGATGGGTTTAAGTGAGTCAGTCAGATGTGGTAGGTTTAAGTGGGTCAGTCAGAGGTGTGTGTGGTAGGTTTAAGTGGAGTCAGTCAGATGTGTGTCAAGGTTTAAGTGGAGTCAGATGTGTGTGTTGGGTTTAAGTGGAGTCAGTCAGATGTGTGTCGAAGGTTTAAGTCAGTTAGATGTGTGGTAGGTTTAAGTTAGTCAGATGTGTGTTTTAAGGCTCAAGTGAGTCAGTCAGATGTGTGTCGAGGTTTACGTGAGTCAGCTTTTGTTGGTAGGTTTAAGTGACTCATTCAGATTTGTCTCGAAGGTTTAAGTGAGTCAGTCAGATGTGTGTCAGAGAGTATAGGTGAGTCAGCTGTGTGTGGTAGGTTTAAGTGAGTCAGTCAGATGTGTCTGAAGGTTTAAGTGGGTCAGCTGTGTGGTAGGTTTAAGAGTAGTCTGTCAGCTGTGTGTGGTAGGCAGAGTGGAGTCAATCAGATGTGTGTCGAAGGTTCAAGTGAGTCAGATGTGTGTGTTAGGTTTAAGTGAGTCAGTCAGATGTGTGTCGAAGGTTTAAGTGGAGTCAGCTGTGTGTGTGGTAGGTGTAAAGTGAGTGAGTCAGATGTGTGTGGTAGGTTTAAGTGGAGTCAGTCAGATGTGTGTGGTAGGTTTAAGTGATCAGTCAGATGTGTGTGATAGGTTTAGTGAGTCAGTCAGATGTGTGTGTCAGGGTTTAGAGCAAGGTCAGATGTGTGTGTTAGGTTTAAGTGAGTCAGTCAGATGTGTGTCGACAGTTTAAGTGAGTCAGATGTGTGTGTTGGGTTTAAGTGAGTCAGTCAGATGTGTGTAGAAGGTTTAAGTGGAGTCAGATGTGTGTGTTAGGTTTAAGTTGAGTCAGTTAGATGTGTGTCGAAGGTTTAAGTGAGTCAGATGTGTGTGTTAGGTTTAAGTGAGTGAGTCAGATGTGTGTAGTAAAGTGATATAAGGTGAGATTGCCGGATAATGACATGAAATATGAGGTGGCCGGATTAGGGAGGAAGAGCCGGATGCCTCAGCCGGCTTCCCTCCTCGCTGGCCCCTTCTAAGCCGTTGTGGAGGTGAGGGAGGTGAGGTGGGGAGTGGTGAGGGGTGGGGGTGAGGAGTGGTGAGGTGAGGGTGGGGTGTGGTGGGGTGGGGGTTGGGGAGTGGGGTGGTGGGGGGATGGGGGAGGTGGGGTGGTGAGGGTGGGGAGGTGGGGAGTGGGAGGGTGGGGGAGGGTGGGGTGGTGGGGTGGGGGAGGTGGGGAGTGGTGGGGTGGGGGTGAGGTGGGTTGGGGGGAGGTGGGGTGGTGGGGGTGGGGGGGTGGAGTGGTGGGGTGAGGGGAGGTGGGGAGTGGAGGGGGTGAGGGAGGTGAGGTGTGGTGAGAGTTGAGGGGGAGGTGAGGTGGTGGGGTGGGGGAGATGGAGTGGAGGTGTGGGGGAGTGTGAGGTGGAGGGGAGATGGGTGGAGGTGGGAGATGGGTGGAGGTGGGGGGAGGTGAGGTGGGTGGGGGAGGATGTGGGTGGAGGTGAGGGGAGTGGTGGGGTGAGGGATGTGAGGGGTGGAGGGTGAGGAGAGATGAGTGGAGGGTGAGGGGAGATGAGTGGAGGGTGAGGGAGATGAGGAGTGGAGGGTGAGGGGAGAGTGAGTGGAGGGGTGAGGGAGAGATGGGGAGTGGAGGGTGGGAGAGATGGTGGAGGGTGAGGAGAGATGAGAGTGGAGGGTGAGGAGGAATGAGAGGTGGAGGTGAGGAGATGGAATGGAGGTGAGGGAGATGGAGTGGAGGTGGAGGAGACGTGAGAGTGGATGGGGTGGGGGAGACGTGGAGGTGGAGGTGAGGAGATGGTGGAGGGTGGGGGAGAGATGAATGGAGGGTGGGGAGAGATGGGAGTGGAGGGTGGGGAGAGATGGGGTGGAGGGTGGGGGGAGGTGGGGAGTGGAGGGGGTGAGGGAGGTGAGTGGAGGGTGGGGGGAAGTGAAAATAAGAGAGAATACAAGGTAAATAGCTAGATGGGTGGAGAGATAAAGAATAGAAAAGTGAGATGTAAATATCGGGAGGATTGTTAAAGAGTTATGTGGTGTCTGGCCGAAGGTAAACAATCAGTGACCCTTGAGAGTGACTGACACATATCTCCCATCATGTGAGTGTGTAATCATTGTGTGTTCTGTGGCCTTACAGGGGCCATATCCTCACACAACCGGCGTATATTGACCCGTTTCTCAATTTGATTCTCGTATACCTGATGGCGTATATCGTAATTATTTAGTATTGGTATTTGTCAACACTAAAGCTCTAAGAGTGTGTAAAAAAGGTCAACTGTTTCGACTGTTAATCAGCTGGTGTCTCGTTCTGTGTGCTTCAATTGTATTCAACTGAAAGTGGTATTCGCTCAAAGTTATTTTGGAGGTGTGTTGTGTATAAACAGTTAAGACAACTAATTATCACAATGTTACAGTGAAAATTGGTTTAAGTTATATTAATACAGACCAAGCATATATTAAGGCTTGTAGTGCATGAAACAATACAGACCAGAAATATTTTAATTAATTAGGCACATAGACTATACATTTATCGTGCACGGTCGAGTGAAAAAGTGTATTTTTATTAATGCTTAGACGCATAATACAAATTCTCAATTATTATTATTATCAAGAGGAATTGTAAACATTAAAACAATTCAAATTATCCACAGCGTTTTATTCAGAATAATTGATTATTAAAAAACAACAAAATGGTTGTGATGGAAGAGTGAGACTGCTCGGCCTTTCTCTTGCTGGTGTACTGTACCTGTCGGGGAGGAGTTGGAGTTTACGAGGATGGGAAGAGACCAAGCAGGACACGACAGGTCGGAGAAGATTATCCCGGCTGATAGCAGACGATTCATGGAGGTAGTTAGACGTTCCTCAATTACATATGCAGTTACCTTGAGAGAGTCATTGCAAATGGATGTTTCACCTGAAGCAATTCGAAACAGGCTACAAGACGCAGGACTCCGGCAATGAAGATAACAGCTCACCATCGACAGGCAAGACTTGGGTTTGCCCAACAACAGGAGAATGGGGGTTATTTTAACAAGGAAAAATGCGTCTCTCCACTGTTGGCTGTCAAATACACTGATATATGCGCATCGACGAGGTGACATGCAGTGAGCATGTGACGTATATCTGTACAGCGTTGATGAAGTGACTGAAATCACAGGACGATTAACCACCGACCAGTGTGTGGAGGATACTGTGATGGTCCCCCGTGTGTCCCATATCCCGACTCTCCATTTATGGTCAATATTTCGGCCACTACCATCATTTGATATTACACCCTCTAATGTGTTGGACAGAGATGCCATGTGATTATGATTATTTGATTCCTCCAGGAGATCTCCCACTCAGTCATGGTATACAGGAGCAGCTGTTGGGAGGTGTGTTGATTCGTCCACCAGCTCCCAGGGATTGACTATTACCTCCTGAGCTTTGATCGTGTTTAGGTCTCACCCTTTGCTCGGCCAGCTCAAAAGTTCGATATCTCTCCGTCAAACTATTGTCTAATGATCCTGCAGTGTGGATCAGAGAGTTGTCCTGCAAATATACGTAAAAACATGTTTACGAGACAATCAGTTATGCTTTCGACCAATGGTAAATGCTTGCGTTGGGCTGCAGGTATTACAACAACGCGTGATTAAGAATGTCTGTGCGTTATATATAAAAATTATTTAAAAGTATTATAGATTAAACTTAGATACGTTATTCAATACAATTGGTATGTTGCATTACAAAAAGGAATTTTTGTGAGGTTAAGCACGAATCTCCTGTATGTAACAAGACGTTCACAGAAAGTAAACTGACTTTATAGAGTAATAATGCAAAGAAGACGAAAACTGAGTGTAAGTTGGGTCTACGGGAGGAGGAGGAAGAGGAGAATAGGAAAGAAAGAATAGGAGTAGGAAAGGAGGGAGTAAGAAGAGGAGAATGGGAGGAAAGTGGGAGAGGAGGAGGAGTGGGAGGAGGAGGGGAGGATACCTACATTACTTTATATTTATACATTCATTATTATTATGTATGCAGTGTACACTGTATACTTTGACGGAGCTCAGGAGACAGTGTGTGTGTGTGTGTGTGTGTGTGTGTGTGTGTGTGTGTGTGTGTGTGTGTGTGTGTGTGTGTGTGTGTGTGTGTGTGTGTGTGTGTGTGTGTGTGTGTGTGTGTGACAGTAACAGGTGTGGGTGACGGTGTGTGTGTGTGTGTGTGAACAAGGGTTGGCCAGGTGGTGTGTGTGTGTGTGACAGTGACAAGGTGTGGCGCATGTGTGTGTGTGTGTGTGGTGTGTGTGTGTGTGTGTGTGTGGTGTGTGTGTGGTGTGGGGGTGTGTGTGTGTGTGTGGTGTGGTGTGGTGGGTGTGTGTGTGTGTGTGTGTGTGTGTGGGTGTGTGTGTGGGTGTGTGTGTGGGTTTGTGTGCAGTAACAAGGTGTGGCCCAGGTGACGGTGTGTGTGTGTGTGTGTGTGAACAAAAGGTGTGGCCCAGGTGACGGTGTGTGTGTGACAGTAACAAGGTGTGGCCCAGGTGATGACAGTGTGTGTGTGACAGTAACAAGGTGTGGCCCAGGTGACGGTGTGTGTGTGTGACAGTAACAAGGTGTGGCCCAGGTGACGGTGTGTGTATGTGACAGTAACAAGGTGTGGCCCAGGTGACGGGGTGTGTGTGTGACAGTAACAAGGTGTGGCCCAGGTGACGGTGTGTGTGTGACGTAATGAGGTTATTGGTAGATAAGGTGTTATAGTTGTACTTTCATCACCAGGGTGACGTGGGGTGTGTGTCTGTTGCCTTCTTTTGTTTGGCGGTAACAGACATTAGCAGTGTTCTCCTGTACTCTGGATGTGGGACAGTACCTCAGGCTGGTACTAACAGTTACTGGTAGTTAGAGAGAGAGAGAGAATCAGATGACTCACTAGGAAATAGAAAAATCACTTCTTTTCCACCTCCTTCTATTTCCTCCTCCTCCTCCTCTCCTCCTCCTCCTCCCTCCTCCTCCTCCTCCTCCTCCTCCTCTCCTACGCCTCCTCCTCTTCCTCCTCCTTTTCTCTCCTCCTTCTCTCCTCCTCCCCCAGGTAGTGTCATACCCCGGCTCATCAGCATGCCGCCCACGCCCTATCTCAACACTCTTCACTCCTTGCCACCCACAGGAACCCCAAATACACCCACAGACACCCACCATCAATCAGAGCTACCCACGGACACACAGAGGCACGCCAGAGCCACCCACAGCCACCGACCCCCCACCCAGGACCACCCATCATCAATCAGTGCTGCCCAGAGCTACCCACCATCAATTATGGCCACCCAAGCCACCCTACATCACTCTTGGCTGCCCAGAGCCTCCCACCATCACTCTTGGCTTAGGACCCACCATCACTCTTGGCTGCCCAGAGACACCCACCATCACTCTGGCTGCCCAGAGACACCCACCATCACTCTTGGCTGCCCAGAGCCACCCACCATCACTCTTGGCTGCCCAGAGCCACCCAGCATCACTCTTGGCTGCTTGAGAGATACCCACCATCACTCTTGGCCGCCCAAGACACCCACCATCACTCTTGTAGTTGCCCAGAGCCACCCACCATCACTCTTGGCTGACAGAGACGTCACCATCACTCTTGCGCTGACCAGGACACCCCTGTAATCTTGGCTGCCCAGAGCACCATCACTCTTGGCCCAGGCCACCTCCATCACTCTTGGTTGCCCAGAGCCACCCACCATCACTCTTCGTGCTCAGAGGCCCCACCATCACTCTTGGTTTGCCCAGGAGCCCTCACCATCACTCTTGGCTGCCCAGAGCCCCAACATCACTCTTGGTTGCCAGAGCCACCCGCCATCTCTTGGCTGCCCAGAGCCACCCACCATCACTCTTGGCTGCCCAGAGCCACCCCACCATCACTCTTGGCTGCCCAGGCCACCCACCACTCACTCTTGGCTGCCGGAGCCACCCACCATCCTCTTGGCTGCCCAACCCACCCCACCAGCCGTGCCAGAGCCACCCACCATCACTCTTGGCTGCTCAGAGCCACCCACCATCACTCTTGGCTGCCCAGAGCCACCCACCATCACTCTTGGTTGCTGAGAGCCACCCACCATCACTCTTGGTTGCCCACGCGACCACCACCATCCTCTTGGTTGCCCAGAGCCACCCCACCATTATGTTGCCCAGAGCACCCACCATCACTCTTGGGTTGCCCAGAGCCACCACCATCACTCTTGAACCTTTAGATACCATCACTCATTGGTCTGACAAAACCACCATCATCATGACTCTAGACTTCACCATCATCTTGGCTTGGGAATACTCACCATCATCTTGGCTTGGAATAACTTACCATCACTCTTGACTTGGGCATACCCACCATCACTCTTGATAGCCTTAGACACCCACCATCACTCTTGGCTCAGATACCCACCATCACTCTTGGCCTAGCCCCACATCAGCGCCACTTACCATCACTCTTGGCTGCCTGGAGCCACCCCACCATCACTCTTGGCCCCAGAGTACCACCATCACTCTTGACCTTAGAATCTCTTTTGTCACTTTTTGCTCCCAGAGCCACCCATCATCACTCTTGCTCTTGACATACACCATCATCAAGCACCACATCTTGTGCCCAGACCACCCACCATCCTCTTGGCTGCCCAGAGCCACCCACCATCACTCTTGGCTGCCCGGGCCACCATCACTCTTGGTTGCCCAGGAGCCACCCACCATCACTCTTGGTTTCTTATACCTGCATCACTCTTGGCTGCCCAGAGCACCCACCATCACTCTTGGCTGCCCAAACCCACCCACCATCACTCGTGGTCGCCCAGAGCCACCCACCATCCTCTTGGCTGCCCAGAGCCACCCACCATCACTCTTGGCTGCCCAGACCACCCACCATCACTCTTGGCCAGAGCCACCCACCATCACTCTTGGCTGCCCAGAACCCACCATCACTCTTGGCTGGAGCCACCCACCATCACTCTTGGCTGCCCAGAGCCACCATCATCTTGACGCTGCTGAGCCACCCCACCATCACTCTTGGCTGCTAGAGCCACCCACCATCACTCTTGGCTGCCCAGAATACCCACCACATCACTCTTGGCTGCCCAAGTGCCCAACATCACTCTTGCTGCCCAGAGCCACCCACCATCACTCTTGGCTGCCCAGAGCCCCCACCATCACTCTTGGCAGGCATACACCATCACTCTTGGCTGCCCAGAGCCTCCATCACTCTTGGGGCCAGACGACACCATCACTTTGGCTGCCCAGAGCAACCCATCATCACTCTTGGCTGCCCAGCGCCACCCAATCACTCTTGGCTGCCCAAACCCACCCACCATCACCCTTGGCTGCCCAGACCACCCACCATCACTCTTGCTGCCCAAGCACCCACCATCACTCTTGGCTGCCAGAGCCACCCACCATCCTCTTGGTTGCCCAGAGCCACCACCATCACTCTTGGTTGCCCATAGCCACCCACCATTACTCTTGGCTGCCCAGAGCCACCACCATCACTCTTGGCTGCCCAAACCACCCACCATCACTCGTGGTCGCAGAGCCACCCACATCACTTTTCCCAGAGCCACCCACCATCACTCTTGGCCTGAGATACCCACCATCACTCTTGGCTGCCCAGGAACCCACCATCACTCTTGGCTGGATCCCACCATCTTGGCCCCAGAGCCACCACCATCACTCTTGGCTGCCCAGAGCCACCCACCATCACTCTTGGCTGCCCAGAGCCACCCTATCATTTGCCCCGAGACCACCCACCATCACTCTTGGCTGCCTGGAGCCACCCACCATCACTTTTGCGCCTGAGCCCATAATCCTCTTGACTGCCCAGGGACACCCACCATCACTCTTGGCTGCTGACCCAGTGCGAATACCCACCATCACTTTTGGTGCCCAGAGCCCATCATCTTCTTGGCTGTCGCGCCACCCACCATCACTCTTGGCCGCCCCAGAGCCCACCCACCATCACCCCGCTCGTCCAGGCCGCCCCCATCATCGCGGCAACGCCATCACTCTTGGCTGCCCAGAGTACCCACCATCACTCTTGGCTGGAGCCTCCACCATCACTCTTGGCTGCCCAGAGCCACCCACCATCACTCTTGGCTGCCCAGAATCTCACCATCACTCTTGGCTGCCCAGAGTACCCACCATCACTCTTGGCCTTGAGCCACCCACCATCACTCTTGGCTGCCCAGGACCCACCACATCACTCTTGGCTGCCCAGAGGCTCCACCATCACTCTTGGCTGCCCAGAGCCACCCACCATCACTTTTTGGCTGCCCAGAGCCACCCATCATCACTCTTGGCTGCCCAGCGCCACCCACCATCACTCTTGGCTGCCCAAACCCACCCACCATCACCCTTGGCTGCCCAGACCCACCCCACCATCACTCTTGGCTGCCCAGAGCCACCACCATCACTCTTGGCTGCCCAGAATACCCACCATCACTCTTGGCTGCCCAGAGCCACCCACCATCACTCTTGGTTGCCCAGGCCACCCACCATCACTCTTGGCTGCCCAGAGCCACCCACCATCACTCTTGGCTGCCCCAAGCCACCCACCATCCTCTTGGTTGCCCAGAGCCACCCACCATCACTCTTGGCTGCCCAGAGCACCCACCATCACTCTGGCTGCCCAGAGCCACCCACATCACTCTTGGCTGCCCAGAGCCACCCACCATCACTCTTGGCTGCCCTCCCCTTGGAGGCCTCCCACCATCACTCTTGGCTGCCCAGACCTGCCCACATCACTCATGGCTTGGCCACCCACATCACTCGCTGCCCAGAGCCACCCACCATCACTCTTGGCTGCCCAGAGACCCACCATCACTCTTGGCTGCCCAGAGTACCATCATCACTCTTGGCTGCCCAGAGCCACCCACCATTACTCTTGGCTGCCCAGAGTACCCACCATCACTCTTGGCTGCCCAAACCACCCACCATCACTCTTTTGGTCTGAGGCCACCCACCATCACTCTTGGCTGCCCAGAGCCACCACCATCACTCTTGGCCCAGAGCCTGCCACCATCACTCTTGGCTGCCCAGAGCCACCCACCATCATTTTGGCTGCCCAGAACCACCCACCATCACTTTGGCTGCCCAGAGCACCCATCATCACTCGGTTGCCCAGAGCCACCCACCATTACTCTTGGCTGCCCAGAGCCACCCACCATCACTCTTGGCTGCCCAGAGCCACCCACCATCACTCGGCAGGCCACCCACCATCACTCTTGGCTGCTGCAGGCGCACCATCACTTTGGCTGCCCAGAGCAACCCATCATCACTCTTGGCTGCCCAGCGCCACCCACCATCACTCTTGGCTGCCCAAGCCACCCACCATCACTCTTGGCTGCCCAGACCACCCACCATCACTCTTGGCTGCCCAGAGCCACCCACCATCACTCTTGGCTCTGAGCCACCCACCATCTCTTGGTTGCCCAGAGCCACCCACTCTGGGTTTGCCATCCACCACATCTCTTGGCTGCCCAGAGCCACCACCATCACTCTTGGCCCAAACCCACCCACCATCACTCGTGGTCGCCCAGAGCCACCCACCATCACTCTTGGCGCCCAGAGCCACCCACCATCACTCTTGGCTGGAGCCTCCACCATCACTCTTGGCTGCCCAGAGCCACCCACCATCACTCTTGGCTGCCCAGAGCCCCACTCTGCCCCCACCATCACTCTTGGCTGCCCAGAGCCACCCACCATCACTCTTGGCTGCCCAGAGCCACCCACCATCACTCTTGTGGGCCCTGCCATCACTCTTGGCCCAGAGCCACCACCATCACTCTTGGCTGCCCAGAGCACCCACCATCACTCTTGGCTGCCCAGAGCCTCCCACCATCACTCTTGGCTGCCCAGAGCCACCCACCACCATCCTCTTGGCTGCCCAGAATACACCCACCATCACTCTTGGCTGCCCAGAGACCCACCATCACTTTTGGCTGCCCAGAGCCACCCACCATCACTCTTGGCTGCCCAGCGCCACCATCCTCTTGGCTGCCCAAACCCACCCCCCATCACCCTGGCTGCCTAGAGCCACCCACCATCACTCTTGGCTGCCCAGAACCACCCACCATCACTCGGCGCTGCCACCACATCCTCTGGCCACATCCTTCCGATTGCCCACCCACCATCACTCTTGGCTGGAATACCCACCATCACTCTTGTGCCAGCACCATCATTGGCTGCCCAGCGCCACCCACCATCACTCTTGCTCCAGAACACCCACCATCACTCTTGGCTGCCCGAGCACCACCATCACTTTTGGCTGCCCAGAGCCACCATCACTCTTGGCTGCCCAGAGCCACCCACCATCACTCTTGGCTGCCCAGACCCATACCATCACTCTTGGCTGCCCAGACCCACCACCATCACTCTTGGCTGCCCAGAGCCACCCACCATCACTCTTGGCTGCCCAGAATACACACCATCACTCTTGGTTTGCCCAGACCACCCACCATCACTCTTGGTTGAGGCCACCCACCATCACTCTTGGCTGCCCAGAGCCTCCCACCATCACTCTTGGCTGCCCAGGCCCCACCATCACTCTTGGTTGCCCAGAGCCACCCACCATCACTCTTGGCTGCCCAGAGCCACCCACCATCACTCTTGGCTGCCCAGGCTACCCACCATCACTCTTGGCTGCCCAGAGCCACCCACCATCACGCCCGGCTGCCCCATCACTCTTGGCTGCCCAGAGCCACCCACCATCCTCTTGGCTGCCCAGAGCCACCCACCATCACTCTTGGCTGCCCAGAGCCACCCATCATCACTCCAGATACCCACCATCACTCTTGGCTGCCCAGAGCCACCCACCATCACTCTTGGCTGCCCAGAGCCACCCATCATCACTCTTGGCTTGCCCAGGCCACCCACCATCACTCTTGGCTGCCCAGAATCACCACCATCACTCTTGGCTCCCAAACCACCCACCATCACTCTTGGTCGCCCAGAGCCACCCACCATCACTCTTGGCTGCCCAGAGCACCCACCATCACTCTTGGCTGCCCAGAGCCACCCACCATCACTCTTGGCTGCCCAGGCCACCCACCATCACTTTGGCCTGCAGAGCCACCACCATCACTTTTGGCCCTTGGAGCCACCCATCATCACTCTTGGTTTGCCCGAGCCACCCACCATTACTCTTGGCTGCCCAGAGCCACCACCCACCATCACTCTTGGCCCCAAACCCACCCACCATCACTCTTGGTCGCCCAGGCCACCCACCATCACTCTTGGCTGCCCAGAGCCACCACCATCACACCTGGCGCCCAGGAGCCACCATCACTCTTGGCTGCCCAGAGCCACCCACCATCACTCTTGGCTGCCCAGAGCCACCACCATCACTCTTGGTGCCCAGAGCCACCCACCATCACTCTTGGCTGGAATACCCACCATCAATTTTGGCTAGAATACCCACCATCACTTTTGGCCCTGGCCACCCAATCACTCTTGGTTGCCCAGAGCCACCCACCATTATCTTGCTGCACCATCACTCTTGGCTGCCCAGAGCCACCCACCATCACTCTTGGTCGCCAGGAATACCCACCATCCTCTTGGCTAGAGCCACCCACCATCACTCTTGGCTGCCCAGAGCACCCACCATCACTCTTGGCTGCCCAGAGCCACCACCTCATGGCCATCACTCTTGGCTGACTACCCACCATCACTCTTGGCTGCCCAGAGTACCCACCATCACTCTTGGCTGCCCAGAGCCACCCACCATCACTCTTGGCTGCCCAGGCCACACCATCACTCTTGGCTGCCCAGAGCCACCACCATCACTCTTGGTCCGTTGCCCAGAACCCACCATCACTCTTGGCTGCCCAGAGCCACCCACCATCAATTTTGGCTGCCCAGAGTACCCACCATCACTTTTGGCTGGCAGACACCCATCATCACTCTTGGTTGCCCAGGCCACCCACCATTACTCTTGGCTGCCCAGAGCCACCCACCATCATCTGGCTGCCCAAACCACCCACCATCCTCTTGGTGCCCAGGCCACCACCATCACTCTTGGCTGCCCAGGCCTCCCATTCACTCTTGGCTGCCCAGGCCTACCATCACTTTTGGCTGCCTAGAGCACCCACCGTCACTCAACTGCTGAGAGCAGTTATAACATACAAACAGAGATACCTGTGTGGATAAAATGGTTTAAGTTGGTCCACAGTTAGAATGGATGAAGTTGGATAAGTTTCCCCGGAGACCTATTGACGATTGGATGAGATTGGATAAGTTTGAGATTAGCTGAATCCTGGATCTAGTGGATGAGCCTGACTGAACGAAGATGAAGTTTGACTGAAAGAAGACGGAGTCTGAATGAAAGAAGATGGATTAAGACTAATATTTCGTGTGGCAGACTGAAGCAACATTTAGACTGAATCATACGTTAGCATGAGACAATCGAATCGTAAGTCCGCATCGCTCGTTCATATCCGTGCATGCCCGAGTCATTGACAAGAATCACGACACGATACAAAGCCTTTTGTTTTTATACGTTCGAACCACAAACACATCAAAATCGAACGATCGAATTCGTCATCACCAATCGCAGTATACACCTGAGTGGCTAATCTCCCTCCCCCCTCCCCCACGCGCCAGTGTTAGCGCTGACGGGAGGTAAACATTTGTCTAATCATCTCGGTGGATTTCCGATCACTCCGCCCACCGGGACCCAATATGGATTTGTTGCCAACTGATAATTTCTGGGATGTGTAGTGTATTGTAGGTCACAGGTACAGGTGTGGATACAAGTACAGGTGTGGATACAGGTACAGGTGTGGATACAAGTACAGGTGTGGATACAGGTACAGGTGTGGATACAAGTACAGGTGTGGATACAGGTACAGGTGTGGTGCAGTACAGGTGTGGATACAGGTACAGGTGGATATGATGGGGATACAGTACAGGTGTGTATACATGTACAGGTGTAAATACAAGTACGTGTGGGTACAGGTACAGTTGTGGATGCAGGTGGGTGGATACAGAGTACAGGTGTGGATACAAAGTACAGGTGGATACAAGTACGGTGTGTATACATGTACAGGTGTAGAACAAGTACAGGTGTGGATACAGGTACAGATGTGGATACAAGTACAGGTGTGGAATACAAGTACAGGTGTGGATACAAGTACAAGTGAGGATACAGAGTACAGGTGTGTATACATGTACAGGTGTGAATACAGTACGGTGTGGGGTGGGGTTGTGGATACAGGTACAGGTGTGGATACAAGTACAGGTGTGGATACATGTACGGTGTGGATACAAGTACAGGTGTCGATACATGTACAGGAGTAGATACAAGTACAGGTGTGGATACAAGTACAGGTGTCGATACATGTACAGGTGTATGAACAAGTACAGGGTGGTTGGTGGTGTGGATACATGTACAGGTGTATAGACAAGTACAGGTGTGGATACATGTACAGGTGTGGATACAAGTACAGGTGTCGATACAAGTACAGGTGTCGATACAGGCTGGTGTGGATACAGGTACAGGTGTGGATGCAAGTACAGGTGTGGATACATGTACAGGTTTATGAACAAGTACAGGTGTGGATACAAGTACAGGTGTGGATACAGGTACAGGTGTAGATACAAGTACAGGTGTGGATATAGGTACAGGTGTGGATGCAAGTACAGTTCTGGATACATGTACAGGTGTATGAACAAAGTACAGGTGTGGATACAAGTACAGGTGGATACAGGTGCAGGTGTAGATACAAGTACAGGTGTGGATACATGTGCAGGTGTATAGACAAGTACAGGTGTGGATACAGGTACAGGTGTGGATACAGGTACAGATGTGGATAAAGTACAGGTGTGGATAAGGTACAGGTGTGGATGCATGTACAGGTGTAGATACAAGTACAGGTGTGGATACAGGTACAGGTGTGGATACAAGTACAGGTGTGGATACATGTACAGGTGTATAGACAAGTACAGGTGTGGATACAAGTACAGGTGTGGATACAGGTACAGGTGTGGATACAAGTACAGGTGTGGATACAGGTACAGGTGTGGATACATGTACAGGTGTGGATACAGGTACAGGTGTGGATACATGTACAGGTGTGGATACAAGTACAGGTGTGGATACATGTACAGGTGTGGATACAAGTACAGGTGTGGATACAGGTACAGGTGTGGATACAGGTACAGGTGTGGATACAGGTACAGGTGTGGATAGTACAGTGTGTGGATACATGTACAGGTGTAAATACAAGTACAGGTGTGGGTACAGGTACAGGTGTGGACAAGGTACAGTGTGGATACAAGTACAGGTGTGGATGCAAGTACTGGTATAGATGCAGGTACAGGTGCGCGCGGACACACACACAACACACACACACACACACACACACACAGACACACACACACACACACACACACAGACCACACACACACACACACACACACACACACACACACAGATACACACACACACACACACACACACACACACACACACACACACACACACACACACACACACACACACCACAGGTCATAAGTGTCTCAACTCCTTCATTATGTCTCTCCCTTGTTACGGCCTCTCCTCTACCTCCTCTCTCTTCCTCCCTCTCCCTACCTCTGCCCCTTGTGACTCCCTTTCCTTCCATCCTTCTCTCTCTTCATCTTATTCTTCCTTCGTCCCCTTCTCCCCCCTTGCTTCTCCTCCTCCTCTCCCTCTGACTCCCTACTCCCTCCCTTTGTTTATCTCCACCCCTCTCCCCCATCTCCTCTCTCCCTCTCCATCTCCTCTCTCTCCCTCTCTCTGTGTATTCTTTGCCCTTGCAGCTCAAACTTAAGTGCTGACTTGACGTTAACCTTTGATGTTTGAGAGAGAGAGAGAGAGAGAGAGAGAGAGAGAGAGAGAGAGGAGGATGTGCATTTGTATAGTGTGTGTGTGTGTGTGTGTGTGTGTGTGTGTGTGTGTGTGTGTGTGTGTGTGAGTTGACCTTATAAGAAAATGGGAGGAAGGTCTTAAAATAGGAAGTAATAATCGAGAAAATACAAGAAAGAGGAAAAGAAATAAGGAAGAACAAGAAAAAGATCAGGAAAATACAGGAAAAAATGTGAAATAGATAAAAAAAACTAAAATAGAAGAGAAGACTAGACCAAATGTAGCTTTTTGTCTGCCTGTCTGTCTGCCTCTGTCTGTCTGTCTGTCTGTCTGTTTGTATCTGACTGTCTGAATGGTTGTGTCTGCCTGTCTGTCTGTCTGTCTGTTTGTATCTGACTGTCTGAATGGTTGTGTCTGCCTGTCTGTCTGTCTGTCTGTTTGTATCTGACTGTCTGAATGGTTGTGTCTGCCTGTGTCTGCCTGTCTGTCTGTCTGTTTGTATCTGACTGTCTGAATGGTTGTGTTTGTCTGTCTGTCTGTCTGTCTGTCTGTCTGTCTGTCTGTGTCTCTGTCTGAATGGTTGTGTTTGTCTGTCTGTCTGTCTGTCTGTCTGTCTGTCTGTGTCTCTCTGTCTGAATGGTTGTGCGCCTGTCTGTCTGCCTGTCTGTCTGTCTGTTTGTATCTGACTGTCTGAATGGTTGTGTTTGTCTGTCTGTCTGTGTCTGTCTGTGTCTGTCTGTCTCCCAGTCATTCCCTGTACCTTATTTAAGCTCTCCTCATTAAATAAACTTTCACTTCATTTCCCTCACTCTCCCTAACTTTCTCACCCTCCTTCACTCCTCCCTCCCTCATTCCCCCTCCCCTCTCCCTCTCCCCCCAGGCTCTCCCAAATTAGTGAGAACTCTGGGAAACAGTGAAGGACCCACACAACGATTTCCAATGTCCCTCCCCTCTCTCTCTCTCTCCCCTTACCTCTCACTCCTTCTCATCACTCTCTCACCTCCCCACTCCCTCGTCCCACTCACCCTCTCTCTCTCTCCCTTACCTCTCATTCCTTCTCATCACTCTCTCACCTCCCCCACTCCCTCGTCCAACTCACCCTCTCTCTGCCCTACCTCTCACTCCTTCTCATCACTCTCTCACCTCCCCCCCTCCCTCGTCCCACTCACACCTCTCTCACCTGCCTAACCTCTCACCTTCTCTTATAACCTGTCATCTTTCCCTCTTCCTTCTTTTCCCCTCCTCTTTCTTCCTTCTTTCTTTCTTTTATTCTTCCGTTTTCTTTCCTTCCCCACTCTCCCTATACTTCCTCCCTCCCTCCCTCCTCCCTCCCTCCCTCCCTCCCTCCCTCCCTCCCTCCTCCCTTCCTCCCTCCCTCCCTTCCTCCCTCTCCCTCCTCCCTCCCTCCCTCTCTCCCCTCCCCCCTCAATTTTACTTACCATATCTAACGTTAGTGGTTGCTTAATCGGTGACGTCAAACAACTCAACTGTTACTGGTACTTCGGGTAGTGACGTAACGCAGTTCTACCATCCTCCGTCACGTTATTTGGCCTTCAAGTAATGACGTCAGAGTTTACCATTATCATCCGTCACATTACTGGCCCATGATATAATGACGTCAATCAGACTCACTACCATCTGACACATTATTTGCCCCATAAGTATTGACGTCAGACAACACAATACCGCCATCTGTCACGTTATTGGCCCTTCAAGTGGCTGTGTCAGTCAACGTCATACCATTTATCACGCTATTGGGCAAGAAGTTCTGATGTCACGCAGGCCACCACCATCTGTCAAACTATTGGCCATATAAGTTATGATGTCACAAGCCACCACCATCTGTCAAACTATTGGCCCTACAAGTTATGACGTCACGCAGGCCACCACCATTTTGACGTCACGCAGGCCACCACCATTTGTCAAGCCATTGGTCCTAAGACGCCATTGCGCATCAACGATGTGCACCACCATTGTCGCTCATTGGCCCTAAGGTTATGACGTCACGCAGGCCACCACCATTTGTCAAGCCATTGGTCCTACAAGTTATGACGCCAACAGGCCACCACCAATGTCAAGCCATTGGTCCTATGTTATGACGCCACACAGGCCACCACCATTTGTCAAGCCATTGGTCCTACAGTTATGACGCCACACAGGCCACCACCATTTGTCAAGCCATTGGTCCTACAAGTTATGACGCCACAGGCCACCACCATTTGTCAAGCCATTGGTCCTACAAGTTATGACGCCACACAGGCCACCACCATTTGTCAAGCCATTGGTCCTACAAGTTATGACGCCACACAGGCCCACCACCATTTCAAGCCATTGGTCCTACAAGTTATGACGCCACACAGGCCACCACCATTTGTCAAGCCATTGGTCCTACAAGTTATGACGCCACACAGGCCACCACCATTTGTCAAGCCATTGGTCCTACAAGTGGATGAAAAGAATCAGAAATTCATAGCAAATAAAAGTAACCTTCTCAACCCTCGGAAAAAAAACGATAATAAAGACAAAATATTTAATAAATTTGGGTGAGGGTCGACAGGATGATGGAATGTTATGGAGGAAGAGATGATAAAAGACGGAATGGGAGGGAGTTGGTGTTGTCGCCAGCGGTGATTATGGCCAACCGTGACGAGCCTATTGGCAGACTTGGCACTGTTGAAAGAGTGGCACTGTTGAGTGAGCCTGACACTGTTGAGTGAGCCTGGCACTGTTGAGAGTGAGCCTGGTACTGTTGAGAGAGTCTGGCACTGTTGTGAGAGAGGGAAGAGACCTGGCACTGTTGAAAGAGAAAGTCTGGGCACTGTTGAGAGTGAGCCTGGTACTGTTGAGAGTCTGGCACTGTTGACAGACAAGTTTGGCACTGTTGAGAGAGTCTGGCTTGTTGAGAGAGAGTGAGAGTCTGGCACTGTTGAGAGTCTGTGGCCCTGTTGAGAGAGAGAGAGAGAGAGAGAGAGAGAGAGAGAACCTGGCACTGTTGAGAGTCTGCACTGTTGACAGACAAAGTTGCACTGTTGAGAGTCTGGCACTGTTGAGAGAAAGTCTGGCACTGTTGAGAGTCAGCCTGGCACTGTTGAGTGAGCCTGTTACTGTTGAGAGTGAGAGTCTGGCACTGTTGAGAGAGTCTAGCCCTGTTGAGAGAGAGAGAGGCCTGGCACTGTTGAGAGAGTCTGGCACTGTTGACAGACAAAAGTTGGCACTGTTGAGAGAGTCTGGCACTGTTGAGAGAGAAAGTCTGGCACTGTTGAGAGTCAGCCTGGCACTGTTGAGTGAGCCTGTTACTGTTGAGAGTGAGAGTCTGGTACTGTTGAGAGAGTCTGGCCCTGTTGAGAGAGAGGCCTGACACTTGAGGAGTCTGGCACTGTTGAGAGACAAAGTCTGGCACTGTTGAAGTCTGGCACTGTTGAGTGAGCCTGGTACTGTTGAGACTCTGGCACTGTTGAGAGAGAGAGCCACCACTGTTGAGAGAGTCTTGCACTGTTGAAGAGCCAGGCACCGTTGAGAGAGTCTGCCACTGTTGAAGTGAGAGTCTGGCACTGTTGAGTGAGAGTCTGGCACTGTTGAGAGTGAGATCTGGCACTGTTGAGAGTGAGAGTCTGGCACTGTTGAGAGGAGAGTCTGGCACTGTTGAGAGGAGGAGTCTGGCACTGTTGAGAGTGAGAGTCTGGCACTGTTGAGAGTGAGAATCTGGCACTGTTGAGAGTGAGAGTCTGGCACTGTTGAGAGTTAGAATCTGGCACTGTTGAGAGTGAGAGTCTGGCACTGTTGAAAGAGAGAGTCTGGCACTTTAAGAGTGAGGGTCTGCACTGTTGAAAGAGAGAGTCTGGCACTGTTGAGAGTGAGAGTCTGGCATTGTTGAAAGAGGGAGTCTGGCACTGTTGAGAGTGAGAGTCTGGCACTGTTGAGAGTGAGAGTCTGGCATTGTTGAAAAGAGGGAGTCTGCACTGTTGAGAGTGAGAGTCTGGCACTGTTGAAAGAGAGAGTCTGGCACTGTTGAGAGTGAGAGTCTGGCACTGTTGAAAGAGAGAGTCTGGCACTGTTGAGAGTGAGGGTCTGCACTGTTGAAAGAGAGAGTCTGGCACTGTTGAGAGTGGAGAGTCTGGCACTGTTGAAAGAGAGAGTCTGGCACTGTTGAGAGGAGAGTCTGGTACTGTTGAGAGTGAGAGTCTGGCATTGTTGAAAGAGGGAGTCTGGCACTGTTGAAAGAGAGAGACTGGCACGGCTGAGAGTGAGAGTCGGCACTGTTGAAAGAGAGAGTCTGGCATTGTTGAAAGAGGGAGTCTGGCACTGTTGAAAGAGAGAGAGAGACTGGCACGGCTGAGAGTGAGAGTCTGCACTGTTGAAAGAGAGAGTCTGGCATTGTTGAGAGGAGAGTCTGGCATTGTTGAAAGAGAGGGAGTCTGGCACTGTTGAAAGAGAGAGAGTTCAGCACTGTTGAAAGAGAGAGTCTGGCACTGTTAGAGTGAGAGTCTGGCATTGTCGAAAGAGGGAGTCTGGCACTGTTGAAAGAGAGAGACTGGCACGCTGAGAGTGAGAGTCTGGCACTGTTGAAAGAGAGTCTGGCACTGCTGAGAGTGAGAGTCTGGCATTGTCGAAAGAGGAGTCTGGCACTGCTGGAAAGAGAGAGACTGGCACGGCTGAGAGTGAGAGTCTGGCACTGTTGAAAGAGAGAGAGACTGGCACGGCTGGAGTGAGAGTCTGGCACTGTTGAAAGAGAGAGAGAGTCTGGCACTGTTGAGAGTGGAGAGTCTGGCACTGTGGAAAGAGAGAGTCTGGCATTGTTGAGAGGAGAGTCTGGCATTGTTGAAAGAGGGAGTCTGGCACTGTTGAAGAGAGAGAGTCTGGCACTGTTGAAAGAGAGAGTCTGGCACTGTTGAGAGTGAGAGTCTGGCATTGTCGAAAGAGGAGTCTGGCACTGTTGAAAGAGAGAGAGACTGGCACGGCTGAGAGTGAGAGTCTGGCACTGGAAAGAGAGAGTCTGGCATTGCTGAGAGTGGAGAGTCTGGCATTGTTGAAAGAGGGAGTCTGGCACTGTTGAGAGAGAGTCTGGTACTGTTGAGTGAGTCTGGCACTGTTGAGAGTGAGAGTCTGGCACTGTTGAAAGAAAGAGTCTGGCACTGTTGAGAGTGAGAGTCTGGCACTGTTGAGAGTGAGTCTGGCACTGTTGAGAGTGAGAGTCTGGCACTGTTGAAAGAGAGAGAGCCTGGCACTGCTGAGAGTAGAGTCTGGCACTGTTGAAAGAAAGAGTCTGGCACTGTTGAGAGTGAGAGTCTGGCACTGTTGAAAGAGAGAGTCTGGCACTGCTGAGAGTGAGTCTGGCACTGTTGAGAGTGAGAGTCTGGCACTGCTGAAAGAGAGAGTCTGCACTGTTGAGAGTGAGAGTCTAGACTGTTGAGAGAGTCTGGCACTGTTGAGAGTGAGAGTCTCTCACTGTTGAGAGGAGAGTCCGGTACTGTTGAGAGAGTGAGAGTCTGGCACTGTTGGGAGTGAGAGAGTCTGGCACTGTTAAGAGAGAGGCTGGCACTGCTGAGAGTGAGAGTCTGGCACTGTTGAGAGTGAGAGTCTGGCACTGTTGAAAGAGGAGGCTGGCACTGCTGAAAGAGAGAGTCTGGCACTGTTGAGAGTGAGAGTCTCTACTGCTGAGAGTGAGTCTGCACCTGAGGAGTGAGAGTCTGCACTGTTGAGAGTGAGAGTCTGGCACTGTTTGAAAGAGAGAGGCTGGCACTGCTGAGTGAGAGTCTGGCACTGTTGAGAGTAGAGTCTGGCACTGTTGAAAGAGCTGGCACTGTTGAGAGTGAGAGTGGGGTACTATTGAGAATGACAGTCTGGCACTGTTGAGAGTGAGGGTCTGGCACTGTTGAAAGAGAGAGTCTGGCACTGTTGAGAGTTAGAGTCTGGCACTGTTAGTGAGAGTCTGGCAATTTTGTGGGAGTGAGAGTCTGGCACTGTTGAAAGAGAGAGAGACTGGCACGGCTGAGAGGAGAGTCTGGCACTGTTGAAAGAGAGAGAGTCTGGCAATTTGTGAGTGAGAGTCTGGCACTGTTGCGAGCAGAGTCTGGCACTGTTGAGAGTGAGAGTCTGGCAATTTTGTGAGCGAGAGTCTGGCACTGTTGCGAGTGAGAGTCTGGCACTGCTGCGGAATGAGAGTCTGGCACTGTTGAAAGAGAGAGAGTCTGGCACTGTTGAGAGTGAGAGTTTAGCACTGTTGAGAGTGAAAGTCTGGCACTTGAGAGTGAGAGTCTTGCACTGTTGAGAGTGAGAGTGGCACTGTTGAGAGTGAGAGTCTGGCAATTTTGTGAGTGAGGAGAGTCTGGCACTGTTGAAAGAGAGAGTCTGGCACTGTTGAGAGTGAGAGTCTGGCACTGTTGAGAGTGAGAGTCTGGCACTGTTAGGGTGAGACTGACACTGTTAATTCCTGATGGATTCTCACTCGAGTGATCATGATTCCCGAGGGATTCCCATTCGATTGATTATGATTCCGATGGATTCCATTCGAGTGACCATGATTCACGACGGATTTTACCGAGTGATCATGGATCTCGAGGATTCCCACTCGATTGATCATGATTCCCGATGGATTCCCACTCAAGTGACCATGATTCACGACGGATTCTTACTGAGTGATCATGATTTCCGACGGATTCCTACTCGAGTGATCATGTGATTCCGACGGATTCCTACTCGATGTGATCATCATTCCCAGCCAGGCCGCTACCGTCCCGGCACCACCATTAGTATTCTAGGATTCCCAGATAAGCAGCTTAGATAAGAGCCACCACCCGGCATTCCTGATTCCCATTCCAGTCTGTCCTCATTATTCGTCGGTGACATTGCCGGATATTTTGTCATCAGTGTCGTTATGAGTCTCTCTCTCTCTCCACACACACACACACACACACACACACACACACACATCAAAGTAATTTTCATAATCAACTATATTTTAATAAGAGTCAACATAATAGTAATATTAACATAGAGAAGTTATGGTTTAATTTTCAAAACACATACGCGGCTGCAACCATTAATATGGCACCATTATAACACGCTTTATAAATGGCGCCCAGAACACTAATGTACGCTTGAAAATGTTGATATAATTGGTGTTGTTTTTTGAGCTGAGTTATTGGTGCGTTAGTTAATGTTTATAATATTTATGTGGTGGATGCGGTGGTCGAGTGGATACAGTGCCGCTTCCGCCCATAAGAGGTCACTGGTTTGTTCCCGGACACCTCATAGTTCAGCCAAGTACAACAGTTGAGGAAGTGAAGGTGTCGAGTACAGTGTCGGCCTGTGTTGTGTCAGTACCTGCCTGAGGTGTGTGTCAGTACCCCTGCCTGCGGTGTGTGTCAGTACTCCTGCCTGCGGTGTGTCGCACTCTGCCTGTGGTGTGTGTCAGCATCCTGCCGGGTGTGGTGTATTGCCTGGGGGTCAGTCTGCCTTGGGTGGGGCTGTACTCTGCCTGGGTGTGTGTCGCACCGCTTGAGGTGTGTATCTTCGCCTGTGCGTGTGTTAGCATCCTGCCTGTGGGGCCAGTACTCGCCGGGGTGTCGCACCCTGCCTGAGGTGTGTCAGTACTCCTGCCTGTGGTGTGTGTGTCAGTACCCTGCCTGCAGTCCTGCCTGGTGTGTCAGTACTCCTGCCTGTGGTGTGTGTCAGTACTCCTGCCTGTGGTGCAGCCAGGTACCCTGCCTGTGGTGTGTGTCAGTACTTCCGCCTGCGGTGTGTGTCAGTACTCGCCTGGGGGCTAGTGGTGTGTGTGCCAGCACCCTGCCTGAGGTGCTAGTACTCCTGCCAGTGTGTGTGTCAGTACCCTGCCTGTGGTGTGTGTCAGTACCCTGCTCGTGGTGTGTGTCAGTACTCCTGCCTGTGGTGGTGTGGTCAGTACTCCTGCTGCGGTGTGTGTGTCAGTACCCTGCCTGTGGTGTGTGTCAGTACTCCTGCCTCGTGGTGTGTCGATCCTGCCTGGTGTCAGTACCCTGCCTGCGGTGTGTGTCAGTACCTGCCTGTGGTGTGTGTCAGTACTCCTGCCTGTGGTGTGTGTCAGTATCCTGCCTGTGGGTGTGTGTCAGTACTCCTGCCTGTGGTGTGTCAGTGCCCGCCTGTGGTGCTACTCGCTCGTGGCTGTACTCTGCCGGTGGTCAGCACTCTGCCTGAGGTGTGTGTCAGTACTCCTGCCTGAGGGTTGTGTGTGCCCAGTACTCCTGCCTGTGGTGTGTGTCAGCACTCCTGCCTGTGGTGTGTGTCAGTACTCCTGCCTGTGGTGTGTGTGCTCGACTGCCTGAGGTGTGTGTCAGTACTCCTGCCTGTGGTGTGTGTCACCTGCCTGGGTGGTGTGTGTCAGTACTCCCTGCCTGAGGTGTGTGTGTCAGTACTCCTGCCTGTGGTGTGTGTCAGTACTCCCTGCCTGAGGTGGGTCAGTACTCTGCTCGGTGTGTGTGTACTCTGTTGCCTGTGGTGTGTGTCAGTACTCCTGCCTGAGGTGTGTGTCAGTACTCCTGCCTGTGGTGTGTGTCACGGGTACTCCTGCCTGTGGTGTGTGTTAGTATTCTGGTGTGTCAGTACCTGCCTGAGGTGTGTGTCAGTACTGCCTGCTTCCTAGTGTGTGTGCGTACTCTGCCTTGTGTGGCTGCCCTGCCTGGGTGGGGCTGTAATGCGCTTGAGGTGTGTGCCAGTACTCCGTTGTCAGCCTGTGGTGGTGTCAGTACTCCCTGCCTGAGGTGTGTGCGCTGCTCAGTGTGTCAGTACCCCTGCCTGTGGTGTGTGTTCAGTACTCCGCCTGAGGTGTGTGTCAGTACTCCTGCCTGTGGTGTGTCAGTACTCCTCCTGTGGTGTGTGTCAGTACTCCTGCCTGTGGTGTGTGTCAGTACTCCCTGCCTGTGGTGTGTGTCAGTACCCCTGCCTGTGGTGTGTCAGCACTCTGCCTGTGGTGTGTCAGCAATCGCCTGAGTGTGTGGCATTCCCTGCCTGAGGTGTGTGTCAGCACTCCCGCCTGGGGTGTGTGTCACCCTGCTTGAGGTGTGTGTCAGCATCTGCCTGTGGTGTGTGTCAGTACTCTGCCTGTGGTGTGTGTCAGTACTCCTGCCTGTGGTGTGTGTCAGTATCTCTGCTGAGGTGTGTCAGTACTCCCTGCCTGAGGTGTGTGTCAGTACTCCTGCCTGTGGTGTGTGTGTCAGTACTCCTGCCTGTGGTGTGTGTGCAGTACTCCTGCCTGTGGTGTGTGCCGTGCTGCCCTGCCTGCGGTGTGTGTGTCAGTACTCCTGCCTGTGGTGTGTGTCAGTACTCCTGCCTGTGGTGTGTTCAGTACTCCTGCCTGAGGTGTGTGTCGTACTTCTGCCTGAGGTGTGTGTCAGTACTCCTGCCTGAGGTGTGTGTGTCAGTACTCCCTGCCTGAGGTGTGTGCCGCTACCCCGCCTGTGGTGTGGTCAGTACCCTGCCTGCTGTGCCTGCATTCCTGCCTGAGGTGTGCCAGCACTCCTGCCTGAGGTGTGTGTCAGTACTCCTGCCTGTGGTGTGTGTCAGTATTCCTGTGGTGTGTGTCAGTACCCTGCCTGAGGTGTGTGTCAGTACTCCTGCCTGTGGTGTGTGTCAGTACTCCTGCCTGGTGTGTGTCAGTACTCCTGCCTGGGTGTGTGTGTCAGTACTCCTGCCTGAGGTGTGTGTCAGTACCCTGCCTGAGGTGTGGCCAGTACTCCTGCCTGTGGTGTGTGTCAGTACTCCTGCCTGTGGTGTGTGTCAGTACTCCTGCCTGAGGTGTGTGTTCAGTACCCTGCCTGAGTGTGTGTCAGTACCCTGCCCGTGGTGTGTGTCAGTATTCCCTGTGGTGTGTGTCAGCAATTCCGCCTGAGGTGTGTGTCAGCATCCTGCCTGAGGTGTGTCCGTGCACTCCTGCCTGTGGTGTGTGTCAGCACCCTGCCTGGAGGTGTGTGTCAGCAATTCCCCCCGGGTGTGTGTCAACCCTGCCTGAGGTGTGTGTCAGCACCCTGCCTGTGGTGTGTGTCAGCACCCTGCCTGTGGTGTGTGTCAGTACTCCCTGCCTGGAGGTGTGTGTCAGCACTGCCTGTGGTGTGTGTGTCAGTACTCCTGCCTGTGGTGTGTGTCAGTACTCCTGCCTGAGGTGTGTGTCAGTACTCCTGCCTGAGGTGTGTGTGTCAGCATTCTGCCTGAGGTGTGTGTCAGTACTCCTGCCTGAGGTGTGTGTCAGCACTCCCGCCTGAGGTGTGTCAGTACTTCTGCCTGTGGTGTGTCAGTACTCCCCTGCCTGTGGTGTGTGTCTGGGGTACTCCCTGCCTGTGGTGTGTGTCAGTACCCTGCCTGTGGTGTGTGTGTCAGTACTCCTGCCCGGAGGTGTGTGTCAGTACTCCTGCCTGTGGTGTGTCAGCACCCTGCCTGTGGTGTGTGTCAGTACTCCGCTCAGGTGTGTGTGTCAGCACCCTGCCGTGGTGTGTGTCAGTACCCTGCCTGAGGTGTGTGTCCGCACCCTGCCTGTGGTGTGTGTCAGTACTCCTGCCTGAGGTGTGTGTCAGTACTCCCTGCCTGTGGTGTGTGTCAGTACTCCTGCCTGAGGTGTGTGTCAGTACTCCTGCCTGAGGTGGTGTGTCATACCCCTGCCTGTGGTGTGTGTCAGTACTCCTGCGGTGTGTGTCAGCACCTGCCTGTGTGTCAGTACTCCTGCCTGAGGTGTGTGTCAGTACTCCCTGCCTGTGGTGTGTGCTGTACTCCTGCCAGGGTGGTGTGTCAATCCTGCCTGAGGTGTGTGTCAGCATCTCTGCCTGTGGTGTGTGTCAGTACCCCGCCCGTGGTGTCAGCACCCTGCCTGTGGTGTGTCAGTACTCCTGCCTGGGGTGTGTGTCAGTACCCCTGCCTGGAGGTGTGTCAGCACCTGCCTGTGCGCACCTGCCTGAGGTGTGTCAGTAATCCTGCCTGAGGTGTGTGTCAGCACTCCTGCCTGTGGTGTGTCACCCCCGCCTGCGGTGTGTGTGGGGTGCAGCCTGGGGTGTCAGTACTCCTGCCTGATGTGTCAGTACTCCTGCCTGGTGGTGTGTGTCAGTACCCTGCCTGTGGTGTGTCAGTACTCCTCCTGACGTGTGGGTCAGCACCCGCCTGTAGGTGTGTGTGTCAGTATCTGCCTGAGGTGTGTGTCAGCACCCTGCCTGAGGTGTGTGTCAGGCACCCTGCCAGGTGTGTGTCAGCACTCCCTGCCTGTGGTGTGCCGTACTCCTGCCTGTGGTGGCAGCATCTGCCTGAGGTGTGTGTCAGTACCCTGCCTGTGGTGTGTGTCGCACTGCCCAGGTGTGTCAGCACTCCTGCCTGAGGTGTGTGTCAGCACCCTGCCTGAGGTGTGTGGTCAGCACTGCCTGTGTGTGTGTGTCAACCAGGTGTGCTGCACCTGCCTGAGGTGTGTCAGTACCTGCCTGAGGTGTGTGTCAGCACCTGCCTGTGTGTGTGCACACTGCTCTGAGGTGTGTGTCAGTACCCTGTGGTGTGTGTCAGCACTCCTGCCTGAGGTGTGTGTCCAGCACTCCTGCCTGTGGTGTGTGCTGGGCATCCTGCCTGTGGTGTGTGTCAGCACCCTGCCTGAGGTGGTCAGTACTCCTGCCTGTGGTGTGTGTGTCAGCACCTGCCCGTGGTGTGTGTCAGCATCTGCCTGAGGTGTGTCAGCACCTTCGCCTGAGGTGTGTCAGTACTCCTGCCTGAGGTGTGTCAGCACTCCCTGCCCGAGGTGTGTCAGCATCGCCCGAGGTGTGTGTCATACCCTGCCTGAGTGTGTGCACTTTTGCCTGTGGGTACCCTGCCTGTGTGTGCGTCAGCACTTGCCGTGGTGTGTGTCAGCACTCCTGCCTGTGGTGTGTCAGCACCCTGCCTGAGGTGTGTGTCAGGCACTCCTGCCTGTGGTGTGTGTCAGCATCTCTGCCCGTGGTCAGCATTCCTGCCTGGGTGTGTGTCAGCACCCTGGTCCTGCCTGAGGTGTGTGTCATATTCTCGCGTTCGTGTGCGGCCCTGCCTGAGGTGTGTCAGTACTCGCCTGCCTGAGGTGTCAGCATCTGCCTGTGTGTGTCAGCATCTCTGCCGGTGTGTGTGTGCTTTTGGGTGTGGCCGCACCTGCCTGTGGTGTGTGTCGCACCGCCCGTGGTGTGTCAGCATCTCTGCCTGAGGTGTGCAGCACCTCCAGGTGCCAGCACCCTGCCTGTGGTGTCAGCACTCCTGCCTGTGGTGTGTGTCAGCACTCTGCCTGAGGTGTGTGTCAGCACCTGCCTGAGGTGTGTCAGCACCTGCCTGGGTGGTTCCTGAGGTGTGCAGCATCCTGCCTGAGGTGTGCAGTACTCTGCCCGTGGTGTGGTCAGCACCCTGCCTGAGGTGTGTGTCAGCACTCCTGCCTAGTGGTGTCAGCATCCAGTACTCCTGCCTGTGGTCTGTGTCAGTATACCTGTGGTCTGTGTCAGTACTCCTGCCTGTAGTGTGTGTAGTACTCCTGCCTGCGGTGTGTGTGTCCCAAGTACCCTGCCAGCGGTGTGTGTCAATGCTCCTGCCTGCGGTGTGTGTCCAGTACTCCCTGCCTGCAGTCTGTGTCAGTACTCCTGCCTGCGGTGTGTGTCAGTACTCCTGCCTGCGGTGTGTGTCAGTACTCCCACCACTGCGGTCTGTGTCAATCACTCCTGCCTGCAGTGTGTGTCAGTACTCCCTGCCTGCAGTGTGTCCAGTACTCCCTGCCTGTGGTCTGTGTCAGTACTCCTGCCTGCGGTCTGGCCTGCATTACTCCTGCCTGCAGTGCCAGTACTCCTGCCTGCGGTCTGTGTCGTGCTCCTGCCTGCGGTCTGTGTCAGTACTCCTGCCTGTGGTCTGTGTCCAGTACCTCCCTGCCTGCGGTCTGTGTAGTACTCCTGCCTGCAGTGTGTCAGGTACTCCTGCCTGTGGTGCTGTGTGAGTACTCCTGCCTGCAGTGTGTGTCAGTACTCCTGCCTGCAGTGTGTGTCAGTACTCCTGCCTGCCTGCGGTGTGTGTCAGTACTCCTGCTGCGGTCTGTGTCAGTACTCCTGCCTGCGGTCTGTGTCAGTACTCCTGCCTGTGGTGTGTGTCAGTACTCACTGCCTGCAGTCTGTGTCAGTACTCCTGCCTGCGGTGTGTGTCCCGACCTCCTGCCTGTGGTGTGTGTCAGTACTCCTGCCTGCAGTGTGTGTGTGCCTCCTACCTGCAGTGTGTGTCAGTACTCACTGCCTGCAGTGT